>NC_056744.1:634481361-634593861 GCF_019279795.1 Protopterus annectens | reverse complement strand
AAGCACTAGGTAACCTATCTACCACATAAGGAGTGGTTTCTGGCAAATAAATTTTAGTTATTGGCCGTTTGGTCAGTTTTTCCATCTCTCTGATCTTCCTGATTTAAAAGCCCGCATTTGCACTTGTTCCCCCCTTCCTTTAACTATTCTAGTCCAGAAACAGATTAGCTGTATCCAGGTCTATTTGTAAGCTCCTGAGCCCCCCAAGCCTTTCTGTGTTGGAGGGAAGCCTTCTAGCTTATCAGTGGGAGTGGTAAGCACTAGGCAACCTATCTACCACATAAAGAGTGGTTCTGGCCCAGAAACTGTAGTTATTGGCCATTTGGGCAGTTTTTCCATCTCTCTCAACTTTGATTTAAAAGCCTGAATTTGCACTTGTTTCCACCCTTTCCTGTAACTAGTCTAGTCCAGATACAGATTTGCTGTATACAGGACTGTTTGTAAGCTCCTGAGCCCCCAAAGCCTTTCTGTGTTGGAGGGAAGCCTTCTAGCTTATCAGTGGGAGTGGTAAGCACTAGGTAACCTATCTACCACATAAGGAGTGGTTCTGGCCCAGAAATTGTAGTTATTGGCAATTTGGGCAGTTTTTCCATCTTTCTCAACTTTGATTTAAAAGCCTGCATTTGCACTTGTTTCCACCCTTTCCTGTAACTAGTCTAATCCAGATACAGATTTGCTGTATCCATGACTGTTTGTAAGCTCCTGAGACCCCCAAGCCTTTCTATGTTGGAGGTAAGCCTTCTAGCTTATCAGTGGGAGTGGTAAGCACTAGGTAACCTATCACATAAGGAGTGGTTTCTGGCCCAGAAATTGCAGTTATTGGCTGTTTGGTCAATTTTTCAATCTCTCTCAACTTTCTAATTTAAAAGCCACATTTGCACTTGTTTCTTTCCTTTAACTAGTCTACTTCAGATACAGATTCCTGGTTTTAGCACTTGAATTGGCTTATTTGTGCTCAGCACTTGTTCAGAACTTGTTGTAAGCACTTAATAATCTACAAATTATTACAGCACTTAACCTTCCTCATTACCTAGAGAAAAACAGTTTTTGTACTTACTTTCCTCACTTGCTTAGAGAAAATCAGCTTTTGTACTCACTTTCCGCACTTGTCTAGAGGAAAATAGTTTCTATTCAGGCATGTCCAAGGGTCAGCTCCCAGTGTTCTCTCCTGTCTATCTGATTAATCTGGGCATCTTGGGGCAATGTAGCAATTGCCTCATGTACACAGACAAGCATCTCCTCCTACCACTCAACACTACAACCTATGAGAGATGCACTTATCTAGCCAAACTGGAGGTACAACTCTTTCCATCCAAAACTGAACTTGACAGTCAAGAGGAGAAAGTAAACACTTGCACCACACCACACTTATCACATAGTCCCACTAAACCTACACCACCAAAATCCACACATAGAAACACAAAAACATTCACAGAGGCTCTCAATAATAATCTGCTCAAGCAACAGAGACCTCCAAAGCAGAAACGCAATCAACCTTCACCCCCCCAACACAACCCAAATGACACATAGCCCACAGACTCAGTGTGCCACTCAATCACAGCCCATAAGGCAAAACAACGTACCCAACACCCTAGTCATAGGTGACTCTATAGTCAGGCACACTAATGTCCCACTCACCAGGCTAAACAAGGAGAAAGTTACTGTCAGCTGCCTGTCGGGTGCCAGGATCCACCACATAACCCATACTCACAGGTCACTCCACAACAAGTACAAATATGACTCTAACATTGTCCATGTTGGTGTGAATGACCTGAGATGTATCTCCCTGGACTAAATGAAAAGAGACATGGAAGAGTTCCCCAATCTTCTAGCCCAGGCAGGTATAACCCTAGCCCTGAGTAGCATCCTGCCATTGCCCAGAATGATACAGCAGTACAAGGATAAAATGATTGACTTCAACAATTGAATAAGCTTCTGGTGTCATTCTAAGGGGATCCAGTATCTGTCTGCTTGGGACAACATGGTCGACAAACCACGATGCTTTGCCAGAGATGGCCTGCACATGTCATCTTTGAGATTCCAGATACTGGCTAAGGTTCCTGTCACCCCTATAGTGCCTTTTTTAGGCAAGGTTCAAATGACAAATTGACCAATGTAACAGGAACAGGCAAGCAAAAACTGAGGGTAATGCTACTCAATGCTAGAAGTCTAAATCTCAAAATGCACTCCCTCAAGGCACTCCTTAAAATGGTGAACATCGATATCTGTGCAGTGACTGAGACCTGGTTCTAGGCTTCAGAATGCACCCATGAATTACCAGGCTATAACTCATACCACACATTTCGGCCATCTAACCTGGACTGGAACACCAAAGGCGGAGGTGTGTCCATATTCATTAAGGAAATCCACACCTCCAGGCTAGTTGCTCAGCATAATGCATCTGAGGTTATCCAAGTGCAACTAATTCTGGGCAAAACTGCAATCCAAATTGTAGCTTGCTACAGATCCCCCACCTTGCCCAAGATTCACACTCCTCTTTTCCTGTTATACTGTAAAACATTAGGGTTCAACCAAACACCCTAATAATGGGTAATTTCAACTACCCCACCATTAACTGGGAAAACTACTCATGTTATAGGTTCATAGGTAGGTTCATAGGTACTAGGCTATCTGCACTAGATCATTTATAAGCCTAGCCAGAATGTGTTGGCGTTCGCCTCCCCTTTGGATTTCATTAGATTCCTGGGCCATAGAAGTGATCCCTGGAGTAAATTTACGATTTCCCATCCACTCGTCAAGATTTCTCTTGAAGAGGGTCAGTGAGAGACTCTGCCTAACATGGATTGGGATTTTATTCTAGAGCGAGGGAAGCCTGTGGGATATGAATCTATCCCTCCAGCTTGTCCTATTTATTGTTGTGCTGAGGTTTAAATCCCTGGAACGTGTAGCTCTAAGGGATTTGGTTTTCTTGAGGTGGAGCATGTCCATTAATTCTGGGTTAGACATGGCCTTGTACGTCAGGCAGAGATCGCCTCTAAGTAGGCGGTAAGCAACTGAGTAGAGCTGGAGTTTCTTTAGTCTAGTTGCATAGGGCATCTGTTTGAGGCCCACGATCCTCTTGGTGAGTTACTTCTGGAGTCTTTCCAGCTGTTGCAGGTGTCAGGTAAGGTACATCCCAAATGGGGCACTGTACTCTAATATGGGCCTGATGAGGGATGAGTAGAGGGGCATAATGACCTCTCTTGATCTAGATGTGAACCCTTTCGTGATTAGGTGGGCTATATAGAAGGTTTTTCTAACTACTTTGGCAATGTGATTATCAAAGGAGAGGTTGCTGTCTACTTGGGTCCCCAGATCCATAATTACATCTTCCGTACTTAGTAGATGACCGCCTATGTGGTAGTTCGTGGGCACTTTGTTTTTTCCCAAAGGGGATGACAATACATTTTTTGGCATTTAGCTTGAGGCCATGGCTCTGACACCAGGTATTCGTCTTTGTAAGACCCTTCTGGAGGATGTCTGTGTCAGCCAGAGAGTTGATTATGGCTCCCAGTTTGCAATCATCTGAGAACTTGGTCAGCCATAGTCCTCCTATGCTTGCCTGTACCTCAGAAAAGTATATATCAAACAAGAGGAGTCCCAGGACTGAGCCCTGTGGGATGCCACTTGTAACCAGTTTGGAGTCGGACATGGCACCCGCAACTCTGACCATGTGAGTTCTATCGATGAGCCAGTTTACAACCCATCTCATGACATAGGGATTAATGTTCAAGCTGGTGAGCTTATCTATAATGCCAAAGTGGGGTATTGTGTCAAAAACCTTTGCGAGGTCTAGGTAGGCAGTGTGGACTACTTTTCCCTTGTCTATGGCCTTGGTAACTGTTTCAAAGAAGTCTACTAGGTTTAAGAGGCAAGAATTACCTTTAACAAAGCCGAATTGGGTAGGGTCCAGTGTCTGGAGGTTCCCAATGTCTATGTTTATGAGATCCATGATGATGCGCTCCATAGCCTCGCAGACCAGGCTAGTCAGGATTATAGGGCGATAGTTCCTGGGATCCGTTGTGGTGCCACCTTTGTGGAGCTGCATAACTGTTGCTGTATGCCATTCTTTGGGTACATATCCTGTAGTAAGGCTGAGTTTGAATAGTGAATTTATGTGAGGGCTTAGTTCTTTTTGGAGCTTGTGTAAGATGCAGCCTGAGATACCATCTGGTCCCATTGATGCAGTGTTTTTGGCTTTGGAGAGGGCTGTTTTCACCTGTGTGTCTGTGATGTTTGGGGGTCTACATTCTTCTGGGATGGACACGGGCTCTTTTGGGGGTGAGGGGGAGTAAAGTTTGCACTGAACCTGTCAGCCAGGTTGTTGGCAATGTCAGTGGGTTCAGTGTATTTTTTGCCATTTTGCACCAGCTCAGAGCAGATCTGAGAGTTGCCTCCTAGATTTTTGACATAGCTAAAGAAGGCTTTGTGATTATCTTTAGAGTCTTTGGCAATTTTTCTTTCGAAGCTGGTCTTGGATGATTTTATGAGGGATCGTAGTTTCTTGCTAATACTGATCAGGGATGCCTTCCCTTTTTGGGATTTTGATTTATCATGTAGTAGTTTCTTCCTTCTGTTGTATAGCTTATTTATGGCCGGG
Organism: Protopterus annectens; assembly: GCF_019279795.1. Lineage (NCBI taxonomy): Eukaryota > Metazoa > Chordata > Ceratodontiformes > Protopteridae > Protopterus > Protopterus annectens. The sequence continues at coordinate 634,589,261 of NC_056744.1, read as the reverse complement.
GTCCACTAGACTTTTTGGAGGAGTGAGTCTTGGTTTTACTCGCGATGGCTCTATCCATGCATTCCTGTAGGTGCTCATAGAATGCATTTGTAAAGGATACTGCAGTTTGGGTAGCATTTTCCATTAGCCCGGGAGCTTTGAAACATTCCACCTCTGTCTTGAGAAGTGTGACGTTTGCTTTTGAGAAATGTTTCACAGTGGTTTTCTTGGCTGGGGATGGGGTCAGGATGTGGATGTCCAGTGTGATTAGTTTATGGTCTGATCTTACAAATGAGGGGTTTACCTCTGGTGTGGAACATTGAGCCCCCATGTTGGTGATGACCAGGTCCAATATGTTGTCACCTCTTGTGGGAGTGGTGACCAGTTGTTCCAGGGCATTAGAGTTTATAAATTCCAGGAAACGCTGGGCAAGGGAGTTGGGACTTGAGTAGTTTTCCCAGTCAATGTTTGGGTAGTTGAAATCAACCAATATCATGGTGTTTGGTGAGACCTTCATATTCTCCAATGTTCTCAGCAATGCCGAGTAGGGGTTCTGAGACAAGGTGGATGGTCTGTAGCAAGCTACAAACTGAAAAGCAGTTTTGCCTACTGTTAGTTGCACATGGATGGTCTCCGAGGCCTCGTGCAGTGCCACTAAGCTGGAGGTGTGGGTATCCTTGATGAAGATGGATACACCCTCACCTTTTGTATTTCGGTCCAGGTTCTTGGGCCGAAAGGTATGGTACGAGTTATAGCCTGGTAGTGCTGGGGTGCTCTCTGGAGCCTTGAACCAGGTTTCTGTTACTGCACAGATATCGGGTTTCTCCATATTGAGGAGTGCCTCAAGTGTGTGCATTTTGAGGTTTAGACTTCTGGCATTGAGTAGCATTACCCTCAGGTTTTTTGTTTCTTGTGTCGTCTATGGAGGCGGGTTTGTCTTTTGAGCCTTGCCTAAAAAAGGCACTATGGGGGTGGCAAGAGCCTTAGCCAGTATTTGAAGGCCCAGGGGTGACAGGTGCAAGCTGTCTCTAGAGAAGCAGCGTGGCTTGTCAAGCATGTCATCCCAGGCTGACAGACACTGGATCCCCTTTGAATGACACCAATAGTCTAGCCAAGTGTTAAAATTGATTTGTCTTTGTACTGTGGCATCATTCTTAGTGAGGGCAAGATGCTACTCAGGGTCAGGGTCATACCGGCCTGGGCTACATGATCAGAGAGCTCCTCTATGTCTCTTTTCATATAGTCCAGGGAGGTACATCTCAGGTCATTCACACCAACATGGACAATGACAGAGTCATTTAGCTCTGAGCTAAAACAGAATGGCATTAAATATACTGATCCCAAGGATATTGCCAATATCCTGGCAGATCGATTCAGCGCCAACTTCACCCCCCTCTCTCCCCCTAAATGGCCCCTCTCAATACCGGAAGATTGCCAAATTCCAGTAATAACGGCCACACAGGTAAAAAACGCACTCTCCAAAGCTAAGAATATAGCATCCATGGGACCAGATGACATCCCGGGCTGTGTACTACATGAACTACAATATGAACTGGCACCTCACCTAAGTGTCATGTTTATTCATAGCCTCACCTCAGGTTTCATGCCCACTGAGTGGCGCACAGCTACATTTATCCCACTCCACAAGGGGGATCCACCTTGGATCCCGGAAACTACCATCCCATCAGTCTGACAAGCCTTATCTGCAAGGCCATGGAGCGTATTATCATGGAACTTATAAACAAAGACATTGGCAACCTTCAAACACTGGACCCCACCCAGTTTGGGGTCGTGAAGGGCCGATCTTGTCTTCTGAACTTGATTGACTTCTTCGAATCAGTCTCCAGAGCCATGGACAAGGGTAAGGTGGTCCACACAGCCTATCTAGACCTTGCCAAGGCCTTTGACACCATTCCCCACTCTGGAATCATAGATAAACTTACTAAGCTGGACATTAATCCCTACGTCACCCAATGGGTTGCTAACTGGCTTACTGATAGAACCCACACTGTAAAAGTAGCCAACTCCAAATCCAGCTCCAGACAAGTGACAAGTGGAGTACCTCAGGGTTCAGTCCTGGGACCGCTCTTGTTTGGCATCTCCTTCTCTGAATTACAGGCCAACATTAAGGGACTCTGGATAACAAAGTTTGCAGATGACTGTAAACTGGGAGCCATTATTGAATCCCCAAATGATGTGGATACTCTACAAAAGGCCTTACAGAAACAGATGCTTGGTGCCAGAGCCATGGGCTCAAGCTCAATGCCAAGAAATGTATAGTTATCCCCTTTGGGAAAAAACATGTATCCATGAATTACCATATAGGTGGCAGTACACTAAACACCGAAAGTTTGATAAGAGACTTAGGGACACAGGTGGACAGTGGTCTCACCTTCGATAACCACATCACCACAAGAGTCAGGAAATCCTTCTATGTGGCACACCTCATCACTAAGGGCTTTTCATCCAGAAAAAAGGAGGTCAGTGTCCCACTGTACTCATCCCTCATTAGACCCATTATAGAATATAATGCCCCGTTTGGTATGTACCTCTCAAGACATCTGCAACAACTGGAAAGGCCACAGAAATACCTCACTAAAAGAATCAGAGGCCTAAAGCGGATGCCCTATGCTGACCACCTTAAAAAAACTCCAGCTATACTCTGTCACATATCGTCTACTCAGAGGCGATCTTTGCTTAACATACAAGGCCATGTCAAACCCAGAGCTGTTGGACATGCTACACTTAAAGAAATCCCAATCCCTCAGAGCCACATGCTCCAGGGATCTAAATCTTGTCATCGCAATAAACAAAACATGCTGGAGGGAGAGGTTCCTGACCCAGAGACTCCCCAGACTCTGGAATAGATTGTCCATACATGTCAAGCAGAGTGCCTCTTTGGTCCTCTTCAAAAGGAACCTTGACGATTGGATGGGAGAAAAGAAATTCACCCCGGGGATCACGTCAGTCGCCCTGCTAGACAGGGGTCCAGGGAAGTAAATAGTGTGGGAAGAAATAGCCAGGGAATTGCTATGGCTAGGCTTGTATAGGCCCTAGGGCTGATAGCCTAGTACCAACCTATGAACCTATGAACCTATATTTGTACTTGCTTTGGAGTGACCTGAGTGCTTGTGTTATGTGGTGGATCCTGGCACCCGACAGGCAGCTTACAGTGACCTTCTCCTTTTTCAGTCTGGTGAGTGGGACGTCAGTGTGCCTGACAACAGAGTCTCCTATTATTAGTGTATTTGGTGTGTTATTTAGCCTTAAGGGCTGCGTTTGTGTGGCACACAGACTTTGTGAAGTATGTGATACGTGAATATTGTTTTGGGGTAGCGAATGCTTGGATGTCTGCTTTGGAGGTCTCTGCTGCTTTGGCAGGTTTTTATTAAGAGCCTCCGAGTATGTCTTTGTGTGTTTATGTGTCCTGTTTGTTGGTGCAGATAAGATTGGTCTATGTGAGACTGGTTTTGTGGTGCAAATGGTTCCCTTCTCCTCCTGACTGGCTATTCCAGTCTTGGGTTGAGAGAGATTGCCCTCCAGTTTCGCTGTATAGTTGCATATCTCACATATATTTGAGTTTGTTGGAAGGAGGACAGGGTTGTCTGTGTACATAAGGCAATTGTAACATTGCCTCAAGATTCCCAGATTCACCAGCTGGACTGGAGTGTAGACCTGAAACTGCCCTTTGGACATGCCCGAATAGTTTAATGAACTGTTTTATTGATTGTCCGGGTGGGACAAATAGGGAGCTTTTTACTTCTATATAGTATAAGGGGGGTGCAGTGCTAGCATTTGTTAGTGCTTTACTGAGATATTTGTGCAAGTGCTTGGCTGAAAAACGAAGGTTTAGTGCTTAATTTGAGAGTTTGACTAGTTCTAAGGGAAAAATTGAAGCCCAGACTTTGTGGAGCCTGGAATAGTTTAAACCTGCGTAACCGGCGCTGCACGATACTGCACGGTGCGCAAAGCCGTGCAAAACCACGCAAATGTGGGTTTTGAAGCAGGGAGCTTGAAAGAGATAGGAATTGGCCCAAAATGGTCAATAAGCTACTTGTTGCTGGGCTGAGACCACTCCTCCAGGGACAGATAGGCTGCTCAAACCTCCTTCACTCAACGCTTTCTGGAATTCATAAATTCCAATGCCCTGGATCAACCTATCCACACCCCCACTAGGACAACAATATCCTATACCTAGTCATTACCAACATGAGTGACCGGTGTTCCACACCTGAAGTCAACTCCTCGTTGGTCAGATCCGAACATAAGCCAATCATCCTAGATATCCACATCCCACCTCTACCCCCAGTAAGGAAACCATGGTAAAAAATGTCTCAAAAGCCAACTTCATTCTTCTTAAGACAGAAGTGGCGAACTTCCTGACACCCATGCAGATGGACAATGTAGTTATGACTGCTGAATCCTACACAAATGCACTCTGTAAGCACTTACACAAGTGCATGGATTGTGCTATCCCAAACAGAACCAAGACCTATCCCCCAAAAAGAGGAAGCCAATCTGGTGGTCCCCTGCCATAAACAAACTCTACAACAGTAGGAAGAAATTGTTGCAAAAGAGAGTAAAATCCCACAAGTGGAGGAGCTCCCTGGTCAGCCTCAGTAAGCAGCTAAGATCCCTTATCAGATCCTCCAAAGATAGCTACGAAAACAAAATCACCACTGATTCTAAGGACAACCACAAAGCATTCTATAGCTATGTCAGGAATCTCAATGGCAACACCCAGATCTGCTCTGAGATATAGCACAATGGCACAAAAATTACAGAACCAACTGATATTGCCAACATCCTGGCAGATAGGTTCAGTGCTAAGTGTTTCCCCGCTCTCACCCCCTAAAGGGCCCATATCTATACAGGAAGAATGCAGAGTCCCTGTAATCACAACTACACAGGCAAAAGCTGCACTCCCTAAAGTAAAAAACACAGCATCCATGGGACCGAACAACATCCCAGGCTGCATTTTACAATTACTTCAGAACGCACTGGCTCCCCACCTAAGCACCATGTTCAATCAATAGCCTCACATCAGGCTTTGTACCCACTGAATGGCGCACAGCCACAGTTATCCCACCCCACAAAGGGGGAGCCACCACTGATCCCGGGAACTATTGCCCTATTAGCCTGATGAGCCTGGTCTGTAAGGACATGGAATGTATCATCATGGAACTCATAAACAAAGATCTTGGTAACCTCCAAACTCTGGACCCCACCCAGTTCGGGTTTGTGAAAGGCAGATCATGCCTCCTGAAACTGATCGACTTCTTTGAGGCAGTCAACAAAGCTGTAGATGAGAGTAAGGTGGTACACACAGCCTATCATGACCTTGCCAAGGCTTTCAACACCATTCCCCATTCTGGAATTATAAATAAACTCACTAAACAAGATGTAAATCCTTACATTACAAGATGAGTTGCCAACTGGCTCACTGACAAAACCCACGCTGTAAAAGTTGCAGACTCCAAATCTGACTTCAAACCAGTGACAAGTGGAGTACCACAGGGTTCAGTCCTGGGACCTCTCCTGTTTGGTATCTACTTCTCTGAAGTACAGGATAACACAGAAGGCCTTTGGCTAATGAAGTTTGCAGATGACTGCAAACTAGGAGCCACAGCTGAGTCCCACAATTATGTGGACATCCTACAGAAGGGTCTCACTGAGACAAATGCCTGGTATCAGAACCATGGCCTCAAGCTCAATGCCAAAAGGTGCATTGTCATCCCCTTTGGTAAAAACTCTGTACCCATGAACTACCACATAGGCAGCAGTCTACTCAATGCCGAATGTGTGATAAGAGACCTTGGGACCCAGGTGGACAGTAGTCTCTACTTTGATAAGCACATCACCACAGTAGTTAGAAAATCCTTCTACATGGCACACCTCATCAAAAAAGACATCTGCAGCAGCTGGAAAGGCCACAGAAGTACCTCACAAAGAGGATTACTGGCCTCCAACAGATGCCCTACACTGACCATCTCAAAAAACTCCAGCTTTACTCTGTAGCATATTGCCTACTCCGAGGTGATCTCTGCCTAACATATAAAGCTATGTCAAACTCAGAGCTGTTGGACATGCTGCACCTAAAGAAATCCCAATCCCTCCATCTGAGCTACACGCACCAGAACATAAACCTTGTCACCACAATAAACAGGACATGCTGTCCTAGAGACTTCCCATACTCTGGAACAAGCTACCCATCTATGAGCAAAGTTCCTCATTAGCACTCTTCAAGGAAAATCTTGATGAGTGGATAGGAAATAGGAAATACACCCCGGGGATCACTTATGTGGCTCTGCTCGACAGGGGCACAGGAAAATAACTTTCTTGGGTGGCATAAACCAGGGAACCTTGTTGGCTAGGCTTACTTAGGCCCTTTGGGCCAATAGCCTAGTACCTACCTATGAACCTATGTGGATATTAACTGTAGACTACTGTGTGTATAGGACATGTCATTGAGGGCTGCTGTCTTGTAGTAATGGCATACCTATCAATGTCAGACGTCTATCTGTCAACACATTCATCCTACAGCATATCCAGTTGGCTAGCTGATTTTCTATCTGTCCTCTGTACAGATGTGCAGATGTCAGGTATCCATCTTGGCTGCTTACAGGCAATCTATGCTTGACTGACACTGACATGTCTGCCCAGCTGTGATATGAATACCACAGCTAGGAATCCCCACCCTGTATGCACCACATGCCATGAATACCTCAACTACACTACCACAGTCAACAGAACATGCTTAGGTACACGTCTCCAAGACAGACACTAACCATGTTATTTAATACATGTTGCATATATGTCAATTAGAGCACCTCACTGGCCCTCTACAAGAGGCAACCAGATGATTGGAAGTTGCATTTAACTCTCACCCTGAGGATCACTCCTGTGGCATCAGTTGACAGATGGCCTGCTGGCAAACGGCAGGTGGCATAATACCACTGTACCCACATCCCCTACTCTTCCCATCTATCCATGGACAATATCCTGGTACACACCTAGGAACACCTGCACCTATGGACCCCAGTACTGACAAATGTGTCAGTGTGCTTTACTGAGAATAACAGTGTCTGTGTGTTTGTAAACTTGTAGTTGATAATACCCTGAAGGCCTTCAACACCCACTACACCCCCCATCACCATAGTTAGATATGGCTGCTACTGTAATGGACATTACATGTACCTTGCTACACACGTCAACCTATCGGCTACCTGGAGCTTGCAGTACCAGCACAACACTGTTGTACAAATGGGTAGATAGGCATGGGTTACCCTCTGATTCTTGGCAAGTGTGTGTATATGTGCAAATGTGTATATTTGTAGGATACAGCATCCTGAGGCCACATTCTCCTAATACAATACACCTTGCCATACAGTATAAGGGATAGTGATGTTGCTGACCATAGGAGAGCCATGACAAAGCATCACCTTACAATCACTGTGGCATGTGCAATAGATGCATATCCCTGTAGTAGCACTCTTGAGATAGACAAGGGGTTGTATTGCAGTCCTGGTCAATGTGTGATGGTGGGTATGTCAGAGTATTATCATGGGTTTCAGTGAGTACAATATCCAATGTGGGGTGTGGGTGCTGGGTATACTGTCTTTACACCATGGTACCCCCAGTACATGTCCTAAGGTCCACTGTATCGGGACCACTGTCACCATCAACCATACAGATAACTGATTACACTATCCAGCCCAATGATGCATGTGCCGTGTGCAACTTATCTGTAACAGAATGGACACACTGACAAAGTAGTTAGCACTGATATACTCAGGTCTCTCAGATATGTGTGTATGACTGTTATGTGTTTGTCAATGTGTATATGACAGTATGTCACACTATGTATTGTTCATAAACAACCAGTACATCCCCTATTATCATAATGTACAAGGCCTGGTGATGTTCTTCACTTAACAAGTAACCTGGGACACACCTCATCCTAAAAGCTGTGTAGTGTGTGCAATTAAGGCCACACACATTAGTAGCAATAAGTACCTAGGTAGGGGTTCTACTCTCAGTGTTGCCAAGTAACAGTGTGTGTGTATAGGAAGGGATCTACTTCAGTTTGCAGAAAATACATGTGCCAGGAGGTCATCTGTCCAATAACTGAATGGCAAATGCTAACGTTTCACAGGTATCATCTTGTGGAAATTCATTCCATCAAAACTAGGAGTAGATTTGTAAATGCCCTCTTCCCCACTATATATCTGTACCGTGATACTGGGGTTGGTATATATAGTTGGGTGTGGATCTTGTGGACACAGTCACCATTATTGCAATTATTAATGAGTATATCCCCCCGCTTAGTCAGCTGTAATATTGTACAGTTTATGTTAACAGGTTAAGTAGTTGTCAGCCACACTATCTGCAGTTCTGCACCACCCCACACCCTCCAAAGGGTAGGGCTGTTCCACCCACACCAGCACACCTATGTTTACCAAGTTGAGGATTGCACTACATTGGGGAAGAGGACATATACCCTGCCAGTCACTATCGTCAATGACATTAAACTAGCAGACTGATTATTTCCCAGTGTGATGTTGTGCCTATTCTGTCTTGGTGGAATTACATAGGCTAAAATGGGTTCCCTGCCAAACTACATACATCCATGTGTACAATATTCTCTGTGTATTGCATCAACACCAAAGCCTCTGTGTGTGTGTGTGTGTGTGTGTGTGTGTGTGTGTGTGTGTGTGTGTGTTATACACAAACATGTGGTGTGTACCACCTAGTACACTTACATTTGTCTACTTTAGAAGGGCTGCTGACATCAGCCACCATGCAATCACCTGTATACACCCCTCAGACCTATCAGGCATGTGGCACATGCAGTAACTGTTATACAGACCTCTGACTAGTGTTCAGCTCTACCCAGGATATGGTACAGTCAAGGTGTCACCAGAGTGCCATACCCCTTGTAGGAAACAACACAAGACCAACATCCTGCTAAGACATATACACTGACAACACAAACGGAATACATTATGGAGACCACAATCACTCAGTGTTAATAACAGCAATAATGCATCATGGCTGGACAGCTACACATCCTGACATGTGAGTATTAAACTTTAGTGCTGAAAACATGTTACACAGCATTACATTGGTACACCATAGTACAGTCACCCTGTGCATCAGAACCCATATTAGCCTGTCCCTGCATCGATGTTATGGATGACAAGGATGTGCACAGGTATCATCATATGCACAAGATGTGTTGTGGGTTTGCCAGAAACTTAAACTGAGCCATTTGTTTGACATCATGTGTGTGTGTTAGGGGGTTTCATTATTAATTGGGCTGTGCAGGTATAGTGTGTGTGGGTATGGGGTTGCCCTAGCTGTGTTGGTGATGTGTTTGTGTATGCATGCACAAAGCTCTGCCATGTGGCTGCCCTATACACGGGTTTGTTGGACAACTGCAGACTGTACCTGGCAGGGTGCGCAGTTCACTGTCTCTGGTCATGGACACAAGAACTGTGCCTGCCAGGGGTTCTACGGGCACTACCAGGTACAAGCCAAGATATGGTGCTCTCCACTGATGATGACATATGTCCGCTGGATCTGGATTCCTCTTGGGACCGGCCAGGGCCACATGCACATGGCCTGCTATGTTGTGGTGTGGACAGCCCCCGTGCATTGCTGGTGCTGATATTGCCACTACGGGAGCAGCTTTGACTTGTTGCATGTCCACTTCAACCTCCACCTGTTGGTATTGCTGGCCTATGTCCACGTGGCTGTTGCACTACTCCCACCATATGCTCAAGCACAGACATTCCACAGTCGAGGATTCCCTCCATCTTACCCAGCCATCTATCCAGGACCTCTGCAAAATAACGTTGGGCACCTGCAAGATCATGAATGTTGCCAATAACAGCAGAATGAGTAGCCCTCTGGAGCCTCAGACCCTGTCTGGTATAATGTTTCATATGTGTCTCCGCCTCCATGATGACCTGAAACATGCGTCTGGTGACACCAGCTGTGGCACTTCTGCCAGGGGCATGATGACCAGCAGCCCTCCTATGAGAAACCTTGTACATCTGCCTGTGTGGTAACTTGCCTGGCATCCAGCTATGGCTGCTGTGTCCAGACACACTTGCCATAGTCACCACACTGTCCTGTCACATGCCACCACCCAACAACTCTCCCTCATCTATGGCCACTGGTGATGGGGTATGTATAGGCAATGTGACTGTGTGTGGGGATGGGGTAGATAACAATGGGATGTCAAACAATGGCACAGCTTAAGCCCCTGACAACCCTACCTGTGCCTCATCACACCTATCATCATTGTTAGAGTCTGCATTGACACTAACATCAGTTTGCCTGCAGGAGGAACCCTGAGCCACTTCTCCACCTGTGAGGGGAAAACTAGAAATGCACTTTAAGACCTACATGTCATTGCTTAACTGTACACACACACACACACACACACACACACACACACACACACACACACACACACACACACACGCACACACACACACGCACACACACACACACGCACTTGCAGGTGAGGTTGCACAAAGAAATTACACACAGACCTCTCATCACCCATCTGTCAACATGCATGACATATGGCACTCAACAACAAGCACTGCAGCTAGAGTCAGTCCCTGTTACCAACATTATACATCTCTATGATGCATGAGTTGTGCTAGTAGTTGATGCCCCTTCATCTGGAACACACTGCACCCATGTACACAGTATTGTTGTGCACCTGTTCAGCACCCTGGCATATACTGTGCACCATACCTCAAAGGTGTACATGCCATTGCTGAATGTGTATATGTGTGTCAGTTATGTTTTCTCTGCTGCTCACAGCCCCTATGTCTTTGTCTGACACATATCTGGGATGACATATGGACAGATGTCAATAGGGAATGCCTGATGTCTGACTTGCAGATCTCATCATCAGCGGTGCATGTATGACCAATAAAATACAATTACACTGACAACCATCAAACTTTATTGTGGCTATGAGGAGTGTAAACACCCTTATTGACATGGCACCCTCTTCCCTGATATGCTGTGGGATAACTATACTACATATGTTAACATTTCATGAACCTGATATGTGACATATGACCTCTGCAATCAAATGCAGTATCAAACAAATGTGTTAGCTGTGCAGATGCTGATTGAGATGCATACAATATGTGGGTGCATAAGTGTGCACACCTTTAACATAATGGTTTGTTGCATCAACTGTTAAGTGCACTACAGCAGTCACTATTCCTGGAAGGGGTATACTAACATAGCCCATCTGCACTTGCCAGTATTTGGTCACTCTGCCCTACAAATGTCCCCCAACTCTGCAAGATTGCAAGGTCAACTCATGTGCACAGCCCTTGGAGGTCACACAGTGCCTTCACTATTGCTGTGGAGTCAGGGTTATGTCTGCCACAATTCATGACCTTGACTGTGTACAGATACAACCATTCTTAGCAAGCTTTGGATGTCTGCTTCAGTTCACTGTTGTGTTTCAGGATGATAGCCCTCCCCATCCTCAGCCTTTTTGCAGATTCTTGACAACTATGGGCTACACGAGTGTCATTTTGCAGTGTCCCAAATTCAGAACACTATGTGTACCAGCCTAGTCCCTGCTAATGAACAGCAAACATACAGGTGTACACTGGCAGCAGAAAGGTACAGATGGGGATGGTGGGCTTGAGGTGGAGTGAGGTGTTGCTTGTGCAGCACATGTATCTTAATTAATACTGTCTGTATGTTTCCAACTTGGTCTTGGTACACCATTACACATTGCAACACATGCCTTTGGGGGACTTTTGATGTTATGCATATGCTACCTGTTAGAGAGCCAAGGCTGATGTTTCCTGTGGAACAACTGTCCCATCTGATTACCCTAACCCATCGGCCACACTTATGCAGAGTCCAGGTGATTGTCAACACAGGTACTGCACAGCCAGTACTTGCTAGACATTCCTGCAACTCCCTCAGTGTTGCGGCATGTTTCTCGGCAGCCTCCATGACCAGTTTGCAACATGTGTCATCATCTGTCTTGGATGGCCATTTGTTTATTTTCTACATTAATGTTGCCCCATACTTCCTCGTCACATACATGACTGTCTGCACTCTTTGCCATGATATATGCAATGATGAGGTAAGGCTGCATATCCCACTCCTGCGTGTTACCTGTTCAGTATGGGATCCATTCCATGCCTTGTAAGATGTGTGCAAGCCACGGCTGCCTCTGTTACAGGTGAGTGGGCAAATGTGATGGGCGTACGTCTTGGACAGCAGACCTTTTCTTGGTGTGACATTGATGACCTGTACTTGATGGAAGATGCATACTCATGAAGAGTGAATGCTGTCAGTATCTCAAAAGCTGCTTCCAAAATATGTTATTTGGAGTGTGTGCACACATATGCTTCCAGTGTTTGTTAAGGTATGTATTCCCCATATTTGCGGTCTTAACATAGGATTCCTTATTGCACATTCATTGCTCATGTTAGGACCACATTACAGGTTTTAAGGGTTGTGTAAGGTGGCATTGTGATATGCCTTTGTGTAGATCTGTAACAGTTGCTATTGTAATAGTGGTATATACACTGTTGTAGCACTGTATAAGGGTGATGTTTCAGATATGTTCCTACTGTAGGCCATTTGTCCCACCATTATGTTCATCTCTGTGCTCACATCGCACACATCTTGCAATGACAGGTTGTTAGTTATATTGCAGGACTCTTACATACCCTTCAGATATGCCACCATAGTGACCACTGTGATGTAATGCAGTTAACAGAAACAATAAGTGAACATGTACAGCATGCATTATGGGTAGGTGTGTTAAATGTGTGCATAGCAAATACCATGGCCATAACATGGCCTGTGTATTGGCAAACCTCAACAAACAACACCATGCTCTCCAGCTACAGGCTGCTGCCCCAGAGGTATACAAGAGGGACCTACATAGTTGTGTGAGAGATGTGATATCAGTAGCCACACCTGTGGCATTGATACAGGGTGGGAGCAGCATTTCAGTACATCAACAGTACAAACCCACAATACTACAGATTATGCACATCTGTTCATTACTACAATGCAGCAACAGACTATATATATTTTATCTCACATACGCATGACTAATCTCTACAGATGTAGATGGATAAGCAACAGTGGTCTACTGATGTGCCCTATGGCCTTACCTGCATGCTCCTTGTCCATTGTGTGGGTAGCACCCCCCTCCACAATGCTATCAGCTGGGTCTTGGCTTTGCTGGCAGGCATGTGCCCCGAGGCTGGTGAGGAGCTCCTCAACATGTGTCAGGGTGGGCTGGATGGCATGACCCCCCACTGTGGCTAGCTGGTCCCTCCTAACTGCAGCAGTAGCATGCTGATGGGTGTGGCGGATGAGGTCAGTGCACCGATGTCGGACCTGCTCATAATTGCGGTTATTCAGGCCATTGTTTACCCTGTGGATGAGCGGTCCTTTCCTGCAGGGCGGTCCTTTCCTGCTGATCATGAGCTGTACGGCCAAAGAGGGTTAATTGACATCTCTGTCTCCTCCCCACCATATTTGCAACAATAATCTGAACACACAACTCAACGGCTAAGTTTACAGCAAACCTACTGTTGGGACATATATCATATTGTATGACAAATAGTGCAATGTGTTTCTAGTCATGTTCCATGTTAAAACACTATCATTGGTGGCCACTTGCTAACAATGTCACCTCCATGCCATTGTAAGGGCCACTATGGTTTCATATATGCATGTGCACTGTTTGCTATGTGACTGCTCCAAATCTGGTGTTTTCTGTTAATGGAGATATCTATGCAAGCTGTTAGAAGTAATCCTGGATTGTGTGGACTATTACTACCCACATATGTTCTACAACTGTGACACAATAGCATGTTTAGGAAGCATGTTCCCAGCAGAACCACCTCTCCCACCTCATCTGGCCATGTTACCAGGCCACAGCACATCTGGACCCACACTGGGACCTCATCATTTGCTGGTCCTGCACTACCTTCAGGTGGAACCACCTCAAGGGATGGTTTTTGTTCCCCCTCCCGGGAGCACACACAGACATGATTCTGTCATCTGAAGTCAGGTACAAGGTCTGGTGCGTAGGGAGCATCACAGAGACTTGGGGGATGTGCTACACCACCTTGAGGCCCTCAGTACACAATTACAGGGTCCACATGCTCCTCCTGCTCAGCCCCCAGCTCAGGCACCTTTAGGGCTGTGAAGGTGCAGTTGTGACTGCTCATGGGTGGGAACCTTGGTTTCACTGTTTCCATATGGGGGCTCATGGGCTTCCACTTTCCAAACACCACTCCCCATTCAAGGTGTTTACCCAACACATGTGTCATATACCACCCCTGTATGTTGTCTTGTCTGTCTTCCAACCAAGCCTACCTCCCCAAATATACCTACTATCCTTCCCCAACATACCAATCTCACCTTCACAAACAAGGGCAATGTGTTCCCAGCATGGATTTCACACCAGAAAACTGTCCATTTCACTCCTGCTTACTACTGTATATATATATATATATATATATATATATATATATATATATATATATATGGGTGCGTACAGATATGTGTGATGTTTTCGCAAACATATTGTGCAGCACTGTCATTCAACAGTAGGGGAACTGTATGTATATATATATATATATATATATATATATATATATATATATATATATATATATATATATATATATATCATCTTCTTTTGGCTGTTCCCATTAGGGGTCACCACAGCGGATCATCTGTTTCCATTTCTTCCTGCCCTCTGCATCTTGCTCTGTCACACCAACCACCTGCATGTCCTCTCTCATCACATCCATAAACCTTATCTTAGGCCTTCCTCTTTTTCTGTTACCTGGTAGCTTCATCTGTGTGTGTGTGTCTGTGTCTGTATATCTGTAGATATACATGTGTGTATATATATATATATATATATATATATATATATATATATATATATATATATATATATATATATATATATAGTGCATTCAAACATCAAGACCACACTCTTTAACTCTCCTTCTTCCACAGCTGCACTGTTTTGCTTTGCTACAAAACAGAAGGGTGCCACATGTGGACACAGCCTAACATTAGAGGGGTATATATAGGGACATAGTGCAGGTAAGCCTATTACAAACCTATGACATTTTTGCATGATACATTTCACATTAACATGACTGTCCTGCAGATGGTGGGGTCTGAAACTCATGTGTGTATCATAACTTCATTACTTCCACCACCAGCTATTTGCCACACTAATATACATGTCTTGAGGTACACAACACACACTACGATGGCTTACATCTTGTCATTCAGTGCTGATCTGCACAGTTGACAGGTATGGCCCACTGCCCACAGGGCCAGATGCTATGTCCATAGCAATTGTTCAGCAGGACATCATTCCAACAACAAGTCTTGATGGCACATATAAATCTTTCCATATCATCTATCCCATTATTACATACCAAGAACTACATTCAATTACATGCATATATGTTTCACATACCTGTTGTAGTATTGTCCTCCCTTGTATGTACACTTTATGTGTCCCTTGTTTTATATACTTTTGTTTTGGTTTGGTTTATAGTTTTAATTTCTCTCTCTCTCTCTCTCTCTCTTTCTCTCTCCACTACAGGGATTGAGCTGCTTTGACTAGGTTGCAGCCTGGATGTTGTAGGGGATGCTCATGATCAGAAGATGGACTCTGCATCAATCAGCGATCACCACTTGCTAATTGCATGCAGCCAGCTGTGTAGTACTTCCAATTACCACTGTCATGGCAACCCACTACTATAAATTACTACATGATGTGGGCGTTGTCCCTTTACATTTCCTGTATGGAAGACATCCTTCCTGTGTGTGGGCAGCAGTGTTACAGACAGCAGGTAGCACTTTGTCTTACAACAGGACTTGCAGACACAGGCCAACTACATATTTGTATAAGGTTTCAGACCTACAGATAGTGTGAGTATCATTGTTATATGCATTGAATACCTCTATTTTACAGGGTTTGTGTGTACATGCTAGTTTTGTATGGAATGCAGTCTGTATACCTCTCAACTGTGAGCCTATCCACATGATGGGCAGAGGACTGGTGGTTATGTTTTGTCTGTTCACCACAAAAGTCTTGTCTGTGATATATCAGTGGCATTCTCTCTGTTGAGTGCTATCAGTACATAGCTACATCCATTTGTGTTTCTGATTTCATATTCCTGAATAAGGGTATGTTGCAACCAATTCTGTAACACCAGCAACTTTCACAGTGTATAGTAGCAATATTGCAAATATGGCCCTGTGTTCCAGCCTCTGTCCTCCACCTATATACCAGGCATTATCCATATGTCATGCAGTAAGAGGTTAAGTAGTGGCCTATCATTATTTAGTGCTGGCATTCCTGCTATCATAGGTTCATAGGTGTGTTCATAGGTGTGTACTAGGCTAATGCCCCTGGAGCCTTTACAAGCCTAGCCCATAGGATTACCCTGGCATCATGCCACCCAACCTTAGTTCCTAGTGCCTCTGTCAAGTAGAGCAATTGGAGTGATCCCCGGGGTGAATTTTGTATTTCCCATCCACTCATCAAGATTTCTCTTGAAGAGGGCCAGTGAGGTGGTCTGATTGACATGTATGAGAAGTCTATTCCATAGCATGGGCAGTCTCTGAGTTATGAACTTGTCCCACCAGCATGTTCTGTTGATTGTGGAAATGAGGTTGAGGTCTCTGGAGCATGTGGTGTGGAGAGATTGGGATTTCTTTAGATGTAGCATTTCTAACAGAGCTGGATCAGACTTGGCTTTGTACGTCAAGCAGAGATTGCCTCTAAGTAGTAGATATGAGACAGAGAATAGTTGGAGTTTTTTGAGTATGTCCATATAGGATAAGTGTTTAAGACCTATGATCCTATTGGTGAGGTACTTTTGCAGCCTCTCCAGTTGTTGCAGGTATCTAGTGAGGCACATGCCAAATGGGGCATTATACTCGATGATTGGCCTAATACGGGAAGAGTAGAGGGAGACAATAACCTCTTTCTTCCTGGATGCAAACCCCTTAGTAATGAGATGTGCCACATAGAAGGACTTTCTGACCACAGTGGCAACATGGTGGTCAAAAGAGAGGTTGTTGTAAACCTGTGTTCCCAGATCTCTTATAATGCCTTCTGTGTTCAGTGGACTACCATCAATGTGGTAATTCAAGCAAACCTGATTTTTCCCAAAGGGGATGAAGACGCATTTTTTGGCATTGAGCCTAAGGCCATGGTTCTGACACTAGTCGTTGGTCTTACTGACGCCTTTCTGTAGGATGTCAACATCACTTGGGGAGTTAATAATAGCGCCCAACTTGCAACCATCTGCAAACTTTGTCAGCCAGAGTCCCTGAGTGTTGGCCTGGACTTCAGAGAAGTAGATACCAAACAGGAGAGGACCCAGGACCAAAACCTGTGGGACTCCACTCATGACTGGTCAACAGTCTGACTTGGAGTCAGCTACTTTCACACTGTGGTTTCTATCTGTGAGCCAGTTTGCAACCCACCTAGTGATATAGGGGTTGATACCTAGCTTAGTAAGTTTTTCTATGATTCCTGAGTGGGGAATGGTATCAAAGGCCTTGGCCAGATCAAGATAGGCTGTATGAACCTCCTTACCTTCATCCACAGCTCTGGTGACTGACTCAAAGAAGTTGACCAAGTTGAACAGGCATGATCTACCCTTCACAAAACCAAACTGTGTAGGATCCAGAGATTGGAGATTCCCTGTATCCCCATTTATTAGGTCCATGATGATGCATTCCATAGCTTTGCATATCAGACTCATCAGGCTAATGGGGAGATAGTTCCTGAGGTCTGTAGTCGCTCCTCCTTTGTGGAAAGGGATGACTGTAGCAGTGCGCCATTCGGTAGGGACAAAGCCTGAGGTGAGGCTGTGATTGAACAGTGTACAAAGGTGAGGTGCCAGTTCACTCTTTAGTTCAAGTAGAACACAGCCAGGAAAACTGTCAGGTCCCATAGAAGCTGTATTCTTGGCCTTGGACAGGGCTGTTTTAACCCGTGCAGCAATAATGCTGGGTGCCTGGCAATCTAATGGTATTGTAATTAGTCCTTTAGGGGGGAAAGAGGGGTAAAGTTAGCACTGAATCTGTCCGCCAGTATATTTGCAACAACTGTTGGCTCAGTATAGGAGGTACCATTGTGCAGTAGCTCAGAGCAAATCTGGGTATTGCCATGGAGATTCTTTACATAACTATAGAAGGCCTTGTGGTTATCTTTACTATCTGCTGCAATTCTGTTTTCATAGCTAGCTTTAGAGGATTTGATGAGGGGATCTCAACCTTTTATTGAGGCTGATAAGGGAATTTTTCCAGTCTTGGGACTTCACCTTATTCCACATCAGTTTCCTCCTTCTGTTGTAGAGTTTGTTTATGGCAGGGGACCACCAGATTGGCTTCCTTTTTTTTTTTTTTGAGGTGAGCATCTTAGTTCTATTGGGTATGGCAAGATCCATGCATTTATGTATGTCTTCGTACAGTGCATTGGTGTATGATTTGGCAGTCATGCAACTATTCTCCATTTGCATGGATGCCGTGAAGTTAGCCACCTCTGTTTTTAGGAGCCCAAAGTTAGCTTTGGAGGAGTTTTTCATGGTGGTTACCTTTGTTGGGGGGGGGGATGTGAATTTCCAGGGTGATTAGCTTGTGATCGGATCTAACCAGGGAGGAGTTGACTACTGGTGTAGCAACAGTCGCCCATATTAGTAATGACCAGGTCTAGGATGTTGCTACCTCTAGTGGGGGAAAGAATGAGCTGGTCCAGGGCATTGGAATTAATGAATTCCAGAAAGCGTTGGGCAAGTGTATTGATACATGAGTAGTTTTCCCAGTTAATTGAGGGGTAGTTGAAGTTGCCCAGTATGAGAGTGTTAGGATGGACCCTAATATTCTCCAGGGTGCTTAGGAATGTGGAGTGTGAATCTTGGGACATGGTTGGAGACCTATAGCAGGCTATGACCTGAATAGCTGCACCTGAAGTATCTCAGATGCATCATTTGGGCTACCAGTCTGTAGGTGTGCACATCCTTTATGAATATGGAAACACTACCACCATTGGAGCTTCGGTCCAAGCTCTGGGACAGAAAGGTGTGGAATGAGTTGCATCCTGGTAGTGCAGGGGTGCTTTCTGCTGCCTTGAACCAGGTCTCTGTTACAGCACAAATGTCGATGTTCTCCATTTTAAGGAGTACTTCGAGCGAGTGCATTTTGAGATTTAGACTTCTAGTGCTGAGCAGCATGACACTCAAATTGCATTTGTTTGCAGCTGTTATGGTGGAAATTTGGTCTTTGGAACACTGCCTAAAAAAAGGCACTATAGGGGTGGCAAGAGCCTTGGCCAGTATACGGAAGCCCAGGGGTGACAGATGCAGGCCATCTCTGGCAAAGCATCGAGGTCTGTCAATCATGTCATCCCAGGAAGACAGATACTGGATCCCTTTAGAATGACACCAGAAACTTAGCCAATTGTTGAAATCAATCATTTTCTGCTTGTACTGTGGTATCATTCTGGGTGATGGTAGGATGCTGCTCAGGGCTAGGGTCATACCCGCCTGGGCTACATAATCCAAGAGCTTCTCCATGTCTCTTTTCCTTATTCCAGTGATGTTGTGGACTCCCACACAAATTGTGGAGTAGGGTCCATATATATGAGGGCTACAGCTGGACAAAACGTGTGTGACCTTGTACAGTCCAGAGGTCACTGTATGTAACACTGTTATATGCCTTTGTAAGTCATTCTATGAGGGAGGGGTATGCACCATTTTTAACCTAGGCTGTTACAACATGTGAGGGATATCAGTAGTAAGACAGATGAAGTTATATGGCGTTACATTTTCATACATTTCACTATGGGAACAGTGGTGGGCTAGTGCTTACTGTCTTATAGACAGTTCTGTTTTTCATGTGATAGTGATGTATTAAGTTAAGCATTGTTATTGTGTGACAATACACGAATGGAACCCACCACGATGGATATAATGACTGCGTAACAAAATTTTAATCACAACACATTTATTGTAATAAAGAAAGGACAGATCCCTCATTCATCATAATATGTCTAGCTAGGGCATTCTGTTGGTTAGACTTTCTGATTTCATAAGAATGGTTATATATTCTGTCTTTAAGTCTCCTCGTTGTTAAACCAACATAGAGCGCTGTACAATGTAAGCAAGTAGCCAAATAAATAAGGTTAGTGCTATTGCACGAAGCAAAAAACCTAGGTTTGAAAACATAATTCATATCAGGATGTATGAATACTTGTGAATCTGTAATTAATTTACACATGTTACACTTATTACAAGCATATGTGCCTATTCTCTCATCATTTTCTGACCATTCATTTAAAAGTTGTCCATGATCAGAACAAAGTAAACGCTTCAAATTTTTGCTATTTCTATATGTAAACTTGGGTGTTTCACCTACAATATCAGCAATGGAAGAATCCATTGTTAATATATTCCAATTCTTCTGTATAATTCTCACAATTTCTCTATTGTCATTAGTAAATCTGGTGGTAAACGCTACCCTTTTATCCTTCATCCCCTCAGTAGCATATGTAGAAACCTCGGACCCAATGTATCCTTTTCTATCCATATTACTGTGTTTCTTATCAATATCACCATGTTTCTTAAGTACAGAATTTCTTATATCTCTCACCATGACTCCATTGTAGCCCCTTGCCATAAAGAGATGTTCCATTATATCAAGCTTGTTCAGCTAATACATTACTTTCTTTACATAACCTGGTTAATCTAATAAATTGACTTTTGACTATATTAGGAAAAACATGGCGGGGATGCATACTATTATACTGGAGCAATGTATTTTTCCAACACGCTTTTCTAAATAAAGATGTAACTATCCTACCATGTCTATCTACACTTAAGGTAATATCTAAAAAATCAATGGTTTCAATAGAACATTCCATGGTGAATCTTAAGAATCTAGTAGTGGATTCCAAATAAAATATAAATTCTCTTATTTCTTCCACTATCCCATTCCAAAATATAAGTACATCGTCCACGAATCTTTTGTATAGTAAAACTTTCTCATAGTATCTACTATTAAAAAGATGGTTCTTCTCCCAATAATAAACCACCAGATTGGCATACGTGTTCGCACATGGGGTGCCCATAGCGACACCCCATTTCTGTAGGTACAACTTATCCCTGAACATAAAGACATTATTGGAGAGAACAACATCCAATAGCGCACATATAAGTATCTGTTTGTCAGGTGAGTGGTGGGGGAAGGCAACAGATTTAATTGACAACTGCTATCAAGTATATTTGTCAGTACACTACTATTCACTACTCTATATTCTGACCACACTTACACTTTACCAGGGCCATGGGACTGCTACAGCACACCAACAGCTGTAGATATCAACAGAGCAATTGTACCCTTATTTTAATTATACACATCAGACCTGTTTCTATACCAATTTCTTTACCTCTGGGCCTGTGCAGAGGAACTGTGTGCACATTACATTGCTGTTTCTACACATATTTTAGATTCACATATTAGTTGCAGGCCCTGATGTGTGTGTTGTGCCTTTCACATGCATCTACTGTGACATTCTCTGTGTGCAAGTTTTGTGACAACTGGGGAAACCATCCGTTGCAGCGTGACACTTGAGGGGCTTTTCTGGGCCAGACTGCAGAGTGTGGATGTCTAGCTTGCATCTATTTGTAGGACTGGGGCTGATCAACACAGCATTTGTACATCTTTCATAGTTATACACATCATACTAGTATTTCTATTCAGATTTCTTTACCTGTGTTCCCTGTATGGAAAATGTATGTGTTGAAGTACATTACTTTTTCTATTCAGATTGCAGTTTACAACTGTGGAACCAGAATGAGATGTTAGTGGCGGTCCCTGGATTCAAACTGTGGTGCGTGTGCAAAATTGAACTACATGCCTAGTCCTTATCAGACTGAGCTACTGGGGGGTGTTGTGTGCTGCTTGTGACATTTCTATCTAGTACATATTTTTGAGCACAGTATTTTTATTATGACATGTTGCATTATTTGTTTCCCATTTTCAGTACAAATTAAGCATACACAACAGACATTGGTGTCACTGTTTGTGAAACATGTGCACATTAGCTGGATTGCACATTTGACTGTTTTACAACTACATACTGCAATTTAGATTCCTGAGTACACAGTGTAGGTTTTAAGTCTGCACCTGTTAGCCTTATACATTTTTCAGTGCATTCACAGATACATACAGCTGAAATTGAAAGGTTCACATGGCAATGCTGGCAGACAAACAAGTAAAACACATTCTGATGGAAATATATACTGCTGCTTTTTTTTCATTTATTTGACATGCCCATTTTAAAGTATGCAGACAAGCAGTGCTAAATCAGTTCACCTCAGTTAATGTATTCTGCAGGACGTACACATTTCTATTTTTTAGGTGCAAGTGAGATGACACACACGAGTGTTTGGGATCACCTTTATTAGATTTGACATACATATCTGTGTACAACTCAGACATCCACAATTACTATCCCTGCATGATCTGCACAGGGGAATGCTTTTCATTTCTAAGTGTTACAGTAGCCCTGACATGGCTCTTTCTTGGAAGGTTCACTCAGACACACTCAAACATATTCTAATATTCCTCTCCTGCATATTGTACCTTGTTTACTACTGCCATCTGTATTATATAGCAGATGGGAATACTCCTTTGTAACGCTGGTAGCCTGACACATGCATTTATTCCTGACTTTTACAGCACAATTATATATACAGGCAGTACTACCATTACTATAATTTTGATTTCTTACTGCTAATATTAGGGGGTATTCTGTACTCACCATACTGCCAACACAGCCTGGCCAGTTGCTGGGCATGAGCCTCAACATTCTGGGACCTCTCCGCAGCAGCTCTGTTGGGGAGATATCACACATTAATCACACCTGCACAGTCACAAGTTGAATTTTTCCATACTTAGTTAGAGATACATAAGACTGTATACTTAGACAGGCGGGACATCCTGCGTTTGGGCTTCTTGGATCCACTGGTCCAAGAATGCAACCCTCCTCTGCTTCAGGTCGTTATGGTGGTGATGTACCTGCTCACCAGTCTGGGGTATGCTGGTGAGATCAAGTGCAAGCTGGTTCCAGGCCTCCACTTTGTACTGCGAGTCCTGGTACTGGCCCTGCAGCAGTCTGTTATTATGGATTTTAACTGGGACCCCAACCATGACCCTGGACACCTGGATGCCCCAACGTTGGGCACGGAAGAGCACACCTTCACCAGTGCCAGACATGTTGGTCCTGCTGTGAGCAATCTCAAATGCTTATGGCTGTATTCCTACTTGTGCAGTTTAAATAGGGCAGTTTTCCCGCACTTTTTCTTGATTGGCCAGTTTTAATATGCTGAACTATGCTTAGCTCTATGCAAATCCACATAGCAATGCTTACACCAGTTAAGCAATGCCTACACTAGGAAAGCATTACTTAAATCTATTTTTTCATTAAATTTATAAATTATTTTTTAATTTATATTTTAAATATTCCCTTAAATAATTTGGCAGAGGGGGGATTCGAACCGAGCATGCTATAACATGGCAGTACCACTACACTACAGTATCTTGAAGATGTTTTCTATCACAGAAGCACTTGTCTATCATTTTCAGGATTTCAGCCAGGCTAAGCATAGCGGCACGCCATGCAAACAAGCTGTGCACCACTTAAACTTCAGATTTATTTGATGAAAAAAAGAACTTACTTTTTAAATTTCTATTGCGTTCCTCTTCCCCTACTGCTTCCATTCATGTAGGACAAGAGTGCATACATTTGGGGGTGCACACATGAAGGCTACTGACTTGTAGGTGTTTGTGTTTTGTTTTTTTCAGTGTCTGCAGACACTGAAATAGGTTCATAAATTAGTACTATGCTAATTGCCCTTGTGGGCCATTTTAAGCCTAGCCAATTACCCCATGTGAGAATCAAACCCTGCACCTTGTGTCTGCAAGGTAAACACCTTAACCATTCTGCCATCCTCCCACTATGTTAGCTACTTATATTTCAGTGTCTGTGGACACTCATTCCTATATAATATTAGAGCCAGGCTTTAATAGTATATAACATGACACTCATCTGTGTCAGAAAGTGCTGTATGGCACTTTCTGAGTGAAGGGGGTGTGTTACATGTGCAGGCACTGCTGACACACACCCCCTGCACTCGCACCTGGTTCCTGTCCATTTAGATTAGATAGAAGCTCGTCTTCATGCATATGCAAGGCACGCTGCTATTCTAAATGGACACGAACCACTCCGTGCAAGAATAGTTTTATTCTTGCATGGAGCTTCATGAATTCTGGGGACTGTCTCTTGTGCACATCCACAATAGTTAACCTTCCTATCCTTATCAACATTGTCTATTTTCACTAGTTTTTTTTTTTAGACAAAACAGCCACTCCAAAGCAACCTTCACTTTCAAAGTTCCACATTACATTTCCATCCTACAATTTTTCTGTCTGCAGTCATTCTTCCCTTTTCAGAAATCTGACATTCTTTAATTGAATTATATCCACATCACTTGTAGCACATAATTGCAGTATTTCTATCCATCTTACAGTATTAATAATACTGTTCATGTTTTCTGAAAGTACTTTAAAGTTGTCGCTTTTCCTTCTTTTTAAGTTTAGGCAAATATTTTAAACTTTCATTCTCTTATTTTTACTCTTTCCCCTATTGACTATTTATCATTGGTTTATATACAAATAATCCCTGATTTACACCATCAAATTTTCACTGGCAGAACTTCAGAAAAAATATTAGAGTCAGTCCCTTCTCCTCTCCATATATTTCTTCTACAGTTCCTTCTTCACCTAGTTCACTCTCTCTGCAGCCTCTCATTGTCCTTCCTTGTGTATGTTTTCCTAAAAGTGTCTATTTTTTACACAGCTTGCAGTCAGCCACACACCTTCTTGCTGCATGTTCTTTATCCTCATACTGCAGTTACAGTGTATCTTGTGAAACCATTAATTAAATGAGAAAAATGAAATTGCCACAAAAGAAACATGATTTAGGCTGGGCAGAATATCAAAATATCCCTCTTGGATCGGCCATTAAAAAAAAAAAAAAACTTGCCAAGTGTTTCACTATGTTTTTTTCACATTTCAAAACAGCTTCCAACCTTCACTCTCCATTCCATAAGTTTCTCTCATCTACAACTTCCACAGTGCTATTAACAGTTTCACACAATCCCTGCATGCATTTCTCATATCCTCTTCTTCCAGTTCATCAGTTCTAAATTGCAAAGTAACATTTTTTTTTACATTTAAGTTGCTACCAGCAAAGTGGGAGGTTGGCATAATGGTTAAAGCGTTTACCTTACAGACACAAGGTGCAGGGTTTGATTCTCACATGGGGTAACTGGCTAGGCTTAAAATGGCCCAAAAGGGCAGTTAGCCTAGTACAAATCTATGAACCTATGAAGAAATAATTGTTCCATGGACAATATCTTTCGCTTTGTTACACAGTTCCAGAAATTGTTCCATGGACAATATCTTTCGCTTTGTTACACAGTTCCAAAAATGTTATTATCAGTCCATCAATTTCAAATGTTAAGTCACAAGTCTCTGTCTATTTGTATGAGTCCAAATTTCTTGAGCTTCAAAACCCAGAACAGTTACCAAACTGTCCCATACATATCTGTCTATTACAATGTCATGTTTTGTACTCATTCTCACAGCAGGTCTTCTCTTCTTTTTAAAAACAGTTTTACATATAGTTTGTTGCTGCTCTCCCTTTTTGCCTGTTATCACAGCTGTATATGTTTTAATTACTTTATTTTCTGCTGCCTCAAAACCAGACTCCTTTTCAGTTTGTAGCTGCTTTTCTCTTTTACTTTCTGTCACTGCTACATAACTTCTAATTGTATTTTTTGCTACCGCATCACCTTGTTCATTCTGTACATTACTGTCATCAGTAATTCTGAAAAAGTTATCATCTCTCCCCATGAAACAAAAAAACTGTCACTTGCATCATCCCACTCAATTACTTTCCTGTAGAACATCATCTGAACCCCCTGACACTAGTTCTATTATCTGCACCACTGCAAGATTCAATTACTTCAGTCTGCAGTGAGATAGTTAACACAACTATTTTGCACCATCTATAAAACAGGAATCTATATCTCCATTCTGATACTCCATATCAAACAAATTCTTACTTCCTACCTCCACACTCTCCATAGCTTTTCTCTCCTCTTCCATGCTGCTGTTTCCCTTAAGCCCTCCAATATCACATAGCACCTCCAAAGAGTAGGGGAAGTTCCCCCAATGCTTTGATCAGATTTCCCCTAATAGTATGAACACCAACTTGGAGCTCCCCTAAAAAGAGATCACTAACCTATTTGGACTAACCTGGTTGGCAAAGGATAAATGTAAATATATATAAAAATGTATGATTTTATAATGAATAATCAATAGTGAGCTTGAATGAAACACAATACGTTGAGCAAACTCATCAGTGATTACCACACGCGCGCGCACACACACACACACACACACACACACACACACACACACACACTCATGCACACATGTTATATCCATATCTAATATCTATCTATATATATATAAGCTCACTGCTTATCCTAGTAGCTGCAACATTTCAACCATCATAGCTGAACAGTCATCACATATTTCCAGTACGTTTTTTTTTTTTTTTGACGGAGGGCACTATAAGTTCCTCTGTTTGACATTAAAGAAGCTCAATACTTGCTCATCAGTCCAATACAAAAATAGATATATGAAAACAATGGCAATAGGAAACTGAAACATTTGTGGTGGATGGCTTAGCAGGACATACAAAGGCGTATCTTTCACACAAAGAGTGCTTGCTGATTGAACAAGCCTTCCCTAAGAGGGAGTAAAGTCAAAATTTGTCTGAGAATTCAGTAATGAATCACACAGCCATAAAACAATTTTTGAGTGTGGCAGGAAATATTAATAGTTGGATAAGTAAGAGTATATTCGATATGTAGATAAATAATAAGACTAGTGAAACATCTTCATCTTCCAGGAGATTTTATGTTTCCATGTTAAATACAAAAACAAAGCAGAGAAAATTAACAAAGGTGATATATGAGGTCCATGGTTAGTATATGATGTACATCTGCTTCTAGACATGAAAGTAAGGTGATACTCACAGTGTTGGGAGGGGTTTACATTTTTGTGTATGGTGATACTAATGGTGGTGGGAGGGGTTTATATTTTTGTGTATGGTGATACTGATGGTGGTGGGAGGGGTTTACATTTTTGTGTATGCTGACATAGATGGTGGTGGGAGGGGTTTACAATTTTGTGTATGCTGACATGGATGGTGGTGGGAGGGGTTTACATTTTTGCGTATGCTGACACCAGTGGTGTGGAATGGTTTTGTATTTGTGTGTATCTCCCTTGTGGATTCATCCTTTACCTCAAAATTGATACAATCCCTTTCAGTGTAAAATATGAATGATATGATATCCTGTCTCAGAACAATGTATATTTTCGCTGTATACAACTGATTATGGTGAGAGAATGATATTTTTGATTATTTTATTATTTTGATTGGGTATGGTATGTGATATCACTAAGGAAGATAAAATGAATGTAAAGTCATCTTATAAGACACTGCAGTTTATGCTGATGAAGGATCGCACAGTGAACCAGTGTTCCAAGATTGCCTTGTCACTAAGGCTGTCAAGCAAGTTAAATGGCAGGGACATCATAATGGTGCAGGAAAACTCATTAAAAGATGGATTGTCACAATGTATTTTATCAGATGGAGAGCATCTAAAGCAGTTCACCAAATCTTAGATGAATAAGGGGAAAAAATCTGTTTTTGCTGGACAACACGGGATATCCAATTCTGAAAGATCTGATTTAGAGTTTATTTTAAAAGTGAGCTGAGGAGTGGGACACAGACACTATGCAATAGGAGTCATATGTTTGCCCCCATGAAAAATTACTGCTGATATTTTCAGTGAGATTAATTTTGACTCAGTTATCAGTTATTTGTTCCGCAAAACACAATATAATTAGTTAAGTAAGCCTAAATTGTCCCTAACATATTGTTAAGGCTGTGTAAAAATGATATAAAAAAATTGTAAAACCTATCGGAAATTATATAGGTGTGGAAACACAATCAGCACATGATATACGAGAAATAAATGATCCCTAGGGATACGGGATATCTATGTATTTCAAATGATGTGTTTGTATGAAGTAGCTTTCAGTAACTTGGATGAGGTAAGGTAGAGGAAATAAAATGAATGAGCATGTAACAGTAACTCACATGCTGACCAATATTTGGTGTCAGGTCTCAACTATATGTGGTCTGATATTATTCAACACTACTTACCCATATTCAAATAAAACAGTGCTTCTGTCATAACAGTAAAATACTTGACACACTTTCATGGTCTGTTTAGAATAGTTTTGTTACTTTTAGAATAAAATGTATTGAGAAATGAAAGCTGTTAGATGTGTGGACACTGCACAGGTTAAATACGACTTTGTTCAATGTGTCAAATACTTATTTTTGTGTAGGTTGCATTTGTATTAAGTGATTTAACTTCAAAATTCAATTAGTTTAATAAGGTTATCTGCACTTATATCAAATATACATTTAATGTTCGTATATTCATATTAGTATTGGAATTATATTTTAAAGATATTTCTTATAAGGCAACAGGTCATGGAGAGAAGGTGTTACAACAAGCAAAATCTTCTAGTGCCTTTAAATAATAGTATGCAGGACAGTCACTACTAGTGCTAAATCATACTGTATCATTCTGGGAACTTCAACTATTTAAACCCACATATCTAAAATTTACAGTCCAGACGTTCAAAAAATATAACTAAATGTCAACACTGTGAGTTTTAAAACATAAAGAAAATAAAAGTACAATTCCAAAATGTATAGATTAGGATACCATTTATTGGAAAAAGACACCCAGGAAATGTAGTCAGCCACTGATAAATCAAATTAACAACTTTATTCAGCCAAAGTAAAAAACAACACATAAACGCTGTCTATGAACACAAATTTTCATATCAACCTTCATCAGATATGGTCTGCTTCTCTCAAAGACCCTTATATATATTTCATTTACATACTAAATTGCCAATTAATTTAAACACCATTTAATAAAACACTTAAAAAGAACCATTCTAAAATACAATACAGTGAATAAAACCTGTGTTAAAAGACCAACTATAAACCTTCATTTCCTCTTAAAAAAAAAAAAAAATATATATATATATATATATATATATATATATATATATATATATTATATATATATATATATATATATATATATATAGTCTATGTAAAAATGCAATAACATTTTGTCAAGATTCATGCACTGGTTTAAGAAAAAAATCAAAAGTTCTTAAACCAGTGCATGAATTTTGACAAAATTTTATTGCATTTTGCATAGAATATTTTTATATATATTTATATATTTGTATATATTTTTAAGAGGAAATGAAGGTTTATAGTTGGTCTTTTAACACAGGTTTTATTGAATGTATTGTATTTTAGAATGGTTGTTTTTAAGTGTTTTATTAAATGATATTTAAATTAATTAGCAATTTAGTATGTAAATGAAAGATATATAAGGGTCTTTGAGAGAAGCAGTCCACATCTGATGAAGGTTGAAATGAAAACGTATTGTTCATAGAGACTGTTTATATGTTGTTTTTATTTTGGCTGAATAAAGTTGTTAATTTGATTTATCAGTAGCTGACTACGTTTCCTGGGTGCCTTGGACTAGTGTTTTATTGGAAAAAGAGTTATAAAAGAGATCTTAAATATATTAGGTAACCATAATATTGGTAGGGCATTTATGACTGATAATTAATCCCATTCCAAAGTACTTCTCTTTTGACTCATACAGTTACCAATATTGATACGATTTCTAACAAGAAATTATCCTAGACTGGGGACAGTTGTCAATCCATATGAATGCTACTATGGCTTTTATCACATCAGATTTATTCCCAATAATTATACAGTCTTGGTATCTGGTCCTAAAATTAAAATAAAAAATAACATTCACTTCACTTTTTCCAGGAATACCAAAACATTCTATCTTTTAGCAGTGATATCCATTCTGACATATGTCCTCTGGACACCCTTTTACATATCTTGAACATGATGCAGGAGATAACATTTTAATAGTTCCTTGTTAAACATGACTAGTATTGTACCTGTCAGGTGAAGAAAACTGAAAGCAAGGTATTTTTCCTGGACAACAGCAAACATTACATATGTCATAAATTAACAAGATTTCACTTGGAAGTTACACCATCAGTACAATGTGAATGGCTACCATATTAGAGAAAATAAAAATCTAACAAAGTAAAAATTTAAAAATGCCACAACTAAACAGTAAAAAAAATCTCACCATAACAAAAAAGAAACTAACTACAAGCCTAATTCTCTTGTTTTGGGCTGAATATCTAATAACTACTTATCCTGGGATACTTGTTCTAGGAAAAGCATTAGTAACCCAGTCTCTGTCTTTTAAGGAAAACACCTTTGTTATTATGGGCAAACTTTCAACCAAAACTCACAAATTTCATCTGATACTAGCACAGACACCTGTAATATGGAAATTACTAGCATGCCTGATGATAACCTTCCTTGAACTCATGGTTCTAGCAATTGCCTAATTCTAACACTCATTCTTATTAACAGCTTAGTAGTTGAAATGTATATTCCCACAATATTGACCTCCTGTGTGGTTGTCATCTTCCATGAAGGTGGACCCTCACCAGAGCTAGTCAAACTATATATATAAATCCATTCTTTCACCTATTTCAAAAGGTCTTGAAGTATGTGTTTGCAAGCAGCTTTAATGGCTGTCTATCACAAGACTGACAATGACAAAAACAACTTTTAAATATGTGAAATTAAAATGCCATACCAGCACATCTCCATATTATAGGCACATCAAAACGCAACTTACAAAAATAGTTAAAATACTGTTATACTCCAAACAAGCTACAGCATAGCCTATAAAAATTAATTTTAGAAGGGGAGACTTCAAACCCCCCTCCAACCCTGCCCCATTAACTATATATAACAACTTTGAGGTCACTGTGTTACTATCTCGCAGAGTAAAGAAAATACTTTTGTTTGTGTGTGCATGTATGTGTATGTTTGATTCAAATAGTCACCTGCTTTATCTATTAAAAAGTGGTCTAAAAAGAGTGTTCCAGAGTTGACCTAGTGATGATATTATTTAGTATGTTTTACCAGTTACAACTCCGATAATAAGGAAGGTTTATACTTTTTTTTATAACTGGTATGAGTTTTCTTAAAATAATATTACAGTTTGCTTTATCATAGTTTGCTGGCTTGTGTGAACTAGTGGTTTACGTAATTGTTTTTCCTTTTCTTCCATGTTAATTTGATCATTAGTGGATGTAACTCCTACATGGGGTTCAGGGGGATTAGTTATGCTGGGTTACATGAAGTGTGTTTAGGCTAATTGTGTTTGATCATTTGTGAATACATATTCTGTCTTTTAGATGAAATGATATACACCCTTATATGTATATGAGGCCTTTAAATAGTCTAATATTCATAATATCAAACTACTGTAAAGCTGGCAGAAGTGAGCTGGTATATATAAGATTGCTATGTATGGGGGACCACCATGTGCTCTAGTTAGCATCTGTACTGCCTTCTCAGGTGTGAATTGCAGTGCACCTCCAGATGTGTCCAGACAGCTGAATGTAGCTTTCAGTATACCGAATGCAGGCTCTGTGGTGTTTCTGGCTGTTGTGTGTGCTCTATTATAGGTTTCCTGTGCAGGGTTGGATGGCTCATTGCATGGCATCATTAGCCACAGCTCAAGTGGATAACCATAGTCACCTGTTGTGGGAATGAAAACACATTTGGTCAAAATGGATACTGTTGTGAGGGATATCCTTAGCTTACATCTTAGCTGTGCTCCTATACTTGCTCACTAGTAGACATTCAGGTATTTCATCTTGCTGGAATGCAGCGCTCAGTCCATTTCCCTCAATATGGCAGCATCATGGACACTTCCAGGGTATGTTGCCATGATATTTGATATGCTGCCATGTGCCAGCACACAACCTGGTAGTTGAATGATAGCCAGCCCTTTCTTTATGTATCTTTCTGCTTCAGGATGTACTGCTGTCTTGATAATTATGTGTGTGAAAGCTATTGCATCGAGTACGTGGGTGAAGGTTGTGATGCTGTAAAACTTATGCATTACAGTTCTCTGCTCCATAGGAGTGTATAGGAAGTCTATGTAGTCATCCACCTTGCTGCATGTTGCTTCCAGGATATGGCTGGCAGCTATTTGGACACACCCACAGCATTTTCCATTTGTCTCTGGAATGTCCCAGATGCAAGTACACCCAGGCTGAAACACACTTTGGTTTCAAGGGGAGATAGGGTTTCCATGGAGGGTCTACACAGACATGTATGGGGCACACATGTTGCACACAGCCTGCACCAATTGTCCATCTAGCCAGTATCTGTCAATTATTGTTGGTCTCACAACTGGTTTATATGCAACCTTGCTTTGAGTCTAGCTGGTTGCCTTCTATGATGCACAGCCACAACCTTGTTTATGGCTTGTATCACTGCAGCCTGTGGTGGTTCATTAACAGCAGGTCACATTTTTATATATTTTTTGTTTTTTTGCTATGGATTTCAGCGAGATCCATAGTATTTGCTTTAATCCTTGGGGCCTTAAAGCATATACCAAGGATTTTAGAAAAGGAATTAACATGGCAGTTTGTCGCATTTAAGTTGCGTTGTGTGCATACAATTTTTTTGGAATCAGACTGGCATATGCAGAATCCATAATTATCCTACACTAAATATCTAATTAATTGAACTGCCTTCAGCGTGTTTTCTCAAATCGCGTCCACAGCAGGTATACTGAAGTCTTCCTTCAGGGTTGCGTGCAGTCAGCAAATAGCTTCTGCAAGCTTTATGGAATGAGGTCTGAGATTTTTATATCTTATAAAAAACATTAAGAGCACTATTAATTTGACATGAAGTTTACAAATCTTGTATTATTATTGCTAATATTTATATAAAATGTCTAAAATCACAAATACAACTAATGAACATATATTCAACACCATCACTCTTTTGTCAGCTAAAAGGAAGTAGAGAAGTAATAAAAAAAAAACTTCAGTAATGCCACATGCATAATTCTCGAAGACATGTATAATTATATTATTGCTCTGTAATTAGGTACACAATGAGTATTTCTGTACACAAATATAGGCACAATAGTGTTGCATAAAACATGTGACTACTCCAATTTTCAAGAGAAAAAAAGAGAGTCTAAAAGAAAGAGGTAAAAGTAACAATGGATAGAAAGAGCATTCATATAGGTGCTCTAATACTCAAAAGCCATAAAGGCAAATTAAATTCTTTCCAAGGTGTAAGAGAACAATGAAGGAAGGTTACTATAACTGGACAAAACAGACACAAAAGGAAATGGAAAACATGCAGGTGAAAATAGGAAATGTAAGAGCAAAAGAAGCACCGGGAAAGAAAATTGGTAGTAACAAAGAGACAACTGGAATGGGAGGCACACGAGTTGCTGCTGAATAATATAGAACCAAAGGAAATATTAGAGATGAAATCTCCACAGATCTATTGAATGAGAAACAATGTTGCAATGAAAGAATCAATTTGCAGAGCATCTATAAACAGAGAAAGCAAAGCAGAATGAGAAAGCAGGGATTATAAAAAGAGTGGCATGTGCAGAGGCTGAAACAAATAAAGCCAATACCCAAACTATACCAAAGAAGTACATGATGTAATTTGGGGTTATTCCCACTAGTACACCAGAGACATCAACAAACACACAGTGATTGCTTAGAAAGCAAAGTATTAACTTATAAGACCACCAGACAAAATGATTTAATCACAACATCACACTTTCTAAAGAAAATATCTATTAAATAGAAATTAAAGTATTGTACTTTATAAGTCTAAAGAGCAAATAATTTCCCCTTACCCTGGAGTATTTAATATTACTGCCTGCACATATTTTAATTAAAGAAAGTAGAATTAGGACACTAGCTTACTCTTTGTGTCACACATACCTATCAGCCTCGAAACGTAAGAAATCAGAAAAGGTCACTAGGACAACGAAATTGGGAAAATATCTTTTTCCTAGCAAGGCTGTGTCACCTTGAGTTATAACAGGTGGAGAGCAGCAAACACAAACCCACAGGACATAACCCCCAAAATGATTTTATAGTTTGAGTTAGATGTCATTTTGAAACAGAACTCAATGGTCTGTTAGTTAGAATTGGTATCCTACATATTACCAAAAATTTCAGTTGTGATCTCCAGCAATAAACAAAAAATGCTAAAGTAAATCTGCGGTTTATAATTCTACTCAGTTAAATGTGTAATTGGCAGCCTGTTGCTACAGATCTGCTAATGCTAGTGGTGTTCATGCATTTGTTTCTTCATTTCTGAATACTGAGCTTTATCTTATTCAGAGTTAAAAGGACTCCACCTTGTATCTTGGCAAGCAGTGCTCACCTCATCTGAGATCCCCTGATAAAGTTAGGCAATACCTGGAATGCCAATGA
This sequence comes from Protopterus annectens, assembly GCF_019279795.1. Taxonomy (NCBI): domain Eukaryota; kingdom Metazoa; phylum Chordata; order Ceratodontiformes; family Protopteridae; genus Protopterus; species Protopterus annectens. The sequence goes on along the minus strand of NC_056744.1, from coordinate 634,554,587 downwards.
AAGATACATGCATTTCAGAAAGTGTCATATCGCTTAGATATAGCTAACTTGGCTGGATGCATTTTCCTTTCAAAATTGATTTTAACATGGTTTCAAGCACCTCCCTTCCACAGTCAGAATTCTGTGGCATTTTTCATGCTTGCTTGTTTCAGAGTTGAATTATGCTATCATGACTTATAACATACCTACGTGTCACTTTCAAGACCGGAAATCTCAAATGGTTTTCATTAAGTGCTTTTGCTGTTATTCTTCACTAGTTGCATGGAATCATGGGAGTCATCAGCTTCATTTTCTGACTTATGCTTAGTATTGGAAACTTGCTTCAAGCTAGAGGAATGCACCATGGTGTATGCCTCCATTTCATTCTCTGGTTTAAATATTAAAAGTGACTGTACTTTCTTTAAATCTTCTTCCATATGTACATTTTGATTAGCTAATGAAGCTTTTACATGCCCTACAGACTGTAACAAAATAGTATCATCTTTTGGGATTGCAATTAAGTCATCTATCTCTTGAATTTCTTTCCCTTTCACTTGACCACCAAAATATTTAGAATTTTTTAAGGCAGGGTCATTATTTTCCAGACATATGAAACATGATGTAGTTGCTGACTACTGCAGTCTCTCTCATTTTTTTTTTCATAGCACATGCGGCATATTAAAAGTTAGATTTAACTCATTCCCTCCAGTACAGTGCTTTTGAGTGTGTACCTTTAACTCCCGGTGGGTGTGGCTTGAGCCTTTACAAAATTAAGTTATCACCTTACAGTTCTAACAAATACTCATTGACAGAGGTCAAATATCAATACAATTGTGTTTGCCATCATGTATGCTTCAAGATAGAACATTCTAATGCCTTATATGTAGCACGGTTTTGGAATTGTTAATGCAAATATGAACAAGCAATATTTGACACCTAAGAGGTGCAGTAGGAGGTAGCTGCAGAAACACCTGGAGGCGCACTCAGGTGTAATGAGTTAAGTTCATCACCTCACAAAGAATGTTCTACTCAATTTCCATGTTTAACATATAGTTTTCCAATTAATTCTGTCCTTGCTTTAGCAATTTCAAATCAATATAAGCACCATCTGTACTTATTACAGTGACTCTGCAATTTGAGTAATCAGTGTTAATTACCTAAATATTCTTTTCTTTTTTTTATATGATTTAGTGCAAAACTAGGTCAACCTTTTTCATCTATTATTTAACAGGTAATATAAAGCATACTGAACCATAAACTGGAACTTCATTGTGATGTACTAAACTATTTTCCCATACACTATACTTATTGGAATTTGGTAAGAGAAAGCTATATACATACCAGCTTGATTCATCATGGAAACAGATGCACAATGCAAGTAGACACACACAAGCTAGCTACAAAGAACCCAGAAATATTCATTTTATTTTTAGAAATGTATCCTGACTCCAAAGTATTAATGCAAGCAATGAATTGTAAATATAAATTATAATATCACAACATACAGCAGAAATCTAAACATGAAATAACCAAAAGTCCAATCAAAGCAAATAAGAAAAAAACCGTAGGAGTAATATCTTTTCTTTGGATAGGTTGTCATCACTATTTTTATGAGGGAGGTAATGGCACATGTACTAAGTGCAGTTCCTCACAGCCATGATATGTGTATTTGGCCACTATAGTCTAAGTGAGCTAGTGAAGTTTGATACATCAGTCAGGAAATAGGTAGCTTAAGAATTTGTACTTTGAATGCTCAATACAATCCCAAAGTAGTTGTCATATGCATCTTAGACAAATGAATAGGCAGTTCTTGTTAACAGGCCTAAAAATGTAATTTATTCTGCAGTTCACAGATATGTATATGCATAAGGGCTCTCTGACTGTCCATTGAGTAAACCTATGGTATGCAACATCAGAACACAGTTTATGAGCTCTAATAAAAGTTAAACAATGTGACACACACACACACACACACACACACACACACACACACACGCACACACACACACACACATTTCACTAAACTTTCGGTAAACGTCTGTGAATGTAATGGCTGGGTGTAAAAGCATTTTAGATACGTGACAGCAATAAATAAGAAAAAAGTAAAGGGGTGGTGCAATAACTCATTTTATTGATAAGAAATTTCTTTAGCAGTAATGCTTTATATAAGATACTTGGGAATTAGCTATGTTTGTATATGTGGTCTGCACAAGTGTTAATTAATTACTGTTTCTTTAATATTAACTAAGGAATTAACATTGTAGGACCTTAGATACCAGTAGGATACTGTTACACCTTTTCTTCTGTAACCTCTTTCTTATTCCTGCCTTCATATCTGCCTTAGTTAAATGCTGTCATCTATCACAGCTCCATTAGTCTTCTTGCAACCACCTTACTCCATCATTCTGTTTTCTGTTATATCACTATAAACATATCATATGTGATAACCATTCAAATATGGATCTATGAACAACTGTCAAAGGGAAGATGATTAAATCCAGCCACATTAAATTAAAAACATCTAGGCAACTAAAATAGTAGTCTATAACCATTATCACTGAAACTTCCACAAATACACAAACTTAAGCATTTTTTTTGCAGGGGCAAACCCATTGCACTGAATTTAACCCCCCATGCAAATACACTCACTCCACAGTTGCACAGCCATGGAGAACGGCCAAACAGAAGCTTAAAGACAAAGTGTCCCAGCTCTCCACCTGTGGCACTCAGCTGCAAGCAGTATATGCCAACTATAGGTTCACAAGTGAATATTAGACTAACTTCCCCGAATGGCCATTTTAAGCCTAGCCAGTAACCCAATGTCAAACTTAAACCCTGCACTTTGTTACACTGAGATGAATACCTTAACCATTTTACCAAACACACCCACAATATACCTGTAGTTTATAATAGGTTTACTCTTGTATTTCAGTAGCAGACTAGAGGGATTAAATTGATTAGGCTTAGCATGAAGTTAGGGGAAAGAGTAGTGGAAGCTAGGTTAAGAAGGGACATGATGATTAGTGATCAGCAGCATGGTTTCATGCTGGGAAAGAGCACTACAGATGCAATCTTTGCTCTGAGAGTGTTGATGAAGAAGTACAGAGAATGTCAGAAGGAGTTGCATTGTGTTTTTGTAGACTTAGAGAAAGCATATGACAGGGTGTCTAGAGAGGAGTTGTGGTATTGTATGAGGAAGTCAGGAGTGTCAGAGAAGTATGTAAGAGTAGTACAGGATATGTACAAGGGTAGTGTGACAGCGGTGAGGTCTGCGGTGGGAGTGATGGTTGCGTTTAAGGTGGAGGTGGAGTTACATCAAGGATCAGCTCTGAGCCCTTTCTTATTTGCAATGGTGATGGACAGGTTGACAGACGAGATCAGACAGGAGTCCCCGTGGACTATGATGTTTGCAGATGACATTGTGATCTGTAGTGAGAGTAGGGAACAGGTGGAGGAGACCCTGGAGAGATGGAGATATGCTCTGGAGAGAAGAGGAATGAAGGTCAGCAGGACTAAGACAGAATATATGTGTGTGAATGAGAGGGAGGATAGAGGAATGGTGAGGATGCAAGGAGTAGAGGTGGCGAAGGTGGATGAGTTTAAATACTTGGGGTCAATAGTTCAGAGTAACGGTGAGTGTGGATGAGAGGTGAAGAAGAGAGTACAAGCAGGATGGAGTGGGTAGAGAAAAGCGTCAGGAGTGATTTGTGACAGACGAGTACCTGTAAGAGTGAAAGGGAAGGTCTACAAAAGGGTAGTGAGACCAGCTATGTTATATGGGTTGGAGACAGTGGCAATGACAAAAAGGCAGGAGTTTGAGCTGGATGTGGCAGAAATAAAGATGTTAAGATTTGCACTGGGTGTGAAGAGGGTGGACAGGATTAGGAATAAGTATATTAAAGGGTCAGCCCAGGTTGGAAGGTTTGGAGACAAAGCCAGAGAGGCATGATTACGTTGGTTTGGACATGTGCTGAGGAGGGATGTTGAGTATATTGGGAAAAAGATGTTAAGGATGAAGCTACCAGGTAGCAGGAAAAGAGGATGGCCTAAGATAAGGTTTATGGATGTGGTGAGAGAGAACATGCAGGTGGTTGGTGTGACAGAGCAAGATGCAGAGGACAGGAAGAAATGGAAACAGGTGATCTGCTGTGGCAACCCCTAATGGGAACAGCTGAAAGAAGATGATGATGACTAGTCAATAACAAACTAGTTGACAAAACAAAAAAAAATATCAACTAACTTTTTAATCAAAAAAAAAGCTGAATTAAAATTGCATGAACATGAACAGTGACAGTACTGTGCATGCATCATACACTGACAGAGATTCACACAACCAAAACATGCAAGCAAGTTCAAACTTAAAGGGGCAAGACCCCCTCATCCCTGGCAGAGTATACCCATGCACACCCCCAAACTAATATAACCAACCCTTATATGTGGCAAGTGCTTTTTTGGATAAAGAATCACAGAAACACACCTTACACATTCTTCACAGAGAATCGGATCACTTAGTTTAACATGTGAACCAATGTATACTGCAAACATTTAACCAAACATAGGTTCATAGGTAGGTGCTAGGCTATCTGCCCAAAGGCATTTATAAGCCTAGCCAGAATGTTTTGGCTTTCGCCGCCCCCTTAGATTAGTTCCCTGTGCCTCTGTCCAGCAGAGCCACTGAAGTGATTCCCGGCGTAAACTTTCTGTTTCTATCCACTCGTCAAGGTTTCTCTTGAAGAGTGTTACCAAGGAGCTTTGCCTAATGTATATTGGAATCTTGTTACAAAGCATGGGAAGTCTCTGTGACAGGAATCTATCCCTCCAGCATGTCCTATTTATTGTTGTGGTGAGGTTTAGATCCCTAGAGCATGTGGCTTGAGGGGATAAGCTTTTTTTAGGTGGAGCATGTCAATCAGTTCTGGGTTGGACATGGCCTTGTATATCAGGCAGAGATCACCTCTGACAGAGCAAATATTTACACATACACATTGCTACCTTTTGACAACTCACTCAGACAAATGCCTTACTGACTGCATGCTTTCAGCCACTGACATACCTGCGGACAGCTTACTTCACAAGTTCTCAATCCCTAAAACACACATGCTAATCCTCAAACCTATACTCAAACCTATAATTTGTTATATATAGCAACAGGCAGCTACTTCATAAGACAAATGCCATATCCAGCACATGCATCTCCACATGTGCACCCACACTCCGTAACTTGCAATGTAGGTCCTCCCATGATTTAGCTTACATCACTTTCGCATACCTCTTTGCTCATGTAATATGCTCTCTATCGACCACTGACCTGACACTTCACTGCCCTTATTCTCTTATTTGAGCACATTCAGCACCCATGCCTGTCACAGGTATTTCACTGTTCATCTATGCACATTTTTCATGAACTTACCAATTTCAAGCACTCCTGTTATTGATCGGATTACCTTTCTTACTATACTGCTTACATTACATCTTTCCCTTCCTGTGTAGAACCAGCATTTACACCAGTCTGACAAAGTACCCCAGTCTTCTTTAACATATTTACAAATCCACTTTTTCACCTTATATCATTCAAGCATTCCCGTATATTACCTCAAGATACAATGTTATTGCAAAAGCTCTTAAAGTAGCCTTACCCTAAGCCCAGGATCACAACCTATCATTAAATTACTTCTTTCCCCACAAATCTAACTTTTTTATCTCACAGCTCCTAATGCATTTACTTTAAACATTTATTATAGTATCGTTTTTGTATTCACTTATATGTGTTCTTTTCCTGCCAAATGATACTGAATTAATCCCAGGGCTTATTAGCATGACTACATTTCCTTTTCCCACTGTTCCCATAATCACACATATACCTAAATCTCTCATAATAGCTCATGGAAAGTGTCAACATAAAATGGGTTCTCCCAACAATCCATACATAATCCCCTTTTCTGAATTTGGCTAAAATAAAGTGATACCCTTTCAACACTCATTTTTCATTCTTACTCTTGTTTTTGAAATAATACACCTAGTTTAAGAATACAAGGTGGTCATTTAATTTGTGCCAAAAATACTTCTATACTGTCAAAATGGATGAGTTTAAGCACATAAGCCAACAAGATGTATGAGAAGTATGGAGAGTTAATTGTATGAAAGGTTGGACACTAAGGAGGGAGAAAAGGACTTGTACCGACTGGCTAGACAGAGGGACTCAGCTAGTAAAGATGTGCAGCAGGTAAGGGTGATAAATGATAATGAGGGAAATGTACTCACAAGTGAGGAGAGTGTGTTGAGCAGATGGAAAGAGTACTTTGAGGGGCTGATAAATGAAGAGAATGAGAGAGAGAAGGTGGGATGATGTGGGGATAGTGAATTGGAAGTGCAATGGATTAGCAAGGAGGAAGTAAAGACAGCTATGAAGAGGATGAAGAATGGAAAGGCTGCTGGTCCAGATGACATACCTGTGGAAGCATGGATGTGTTTAGGAGAGATGGCAGTGGAGTTTTTAACCAGATTATTTAATGAAATCTTGGAAAGTGAGAGGATGCCTGAGGAGTGGAGAAGAAGTGTATTGGTATATATTTTTAAGAATAAGGGTGATGAGCTGAGCTGTAGTAACTACAGAGGGATAAAATTGATCAGTCACAGTATGAAGTTATAGGAAAGAGTAGTGGAAGCTAGGTTAAGAGGGGAGGTGATGATTAGTGAGCAGCAGTATGGCTTCATGCTGGGAAAGAGCACTACAGATGCGATGTTTGCTCTGAGGGTGTTGATGGAGAAGTATAGAGAGGGTCAGAAGGAGTTGCATTGTGTCTTTGTAGACTTACAGAAAGCATATGTCAGGGTGCCTAGAGAGGAGTTATGTCATTATATGAGGATGTTGGGAGTGGCATAGAAGTATGTAAGAATGGTACAGCATATGTATGAGGGTAGTGTGACAGTGGTGAGGTCTGTGGTAAGAGTGATGGATGCGTTCAAGGTGGAAGTGGGATTACATCAAGGATCAGCTCTGAGCCCTTTCTTATTTGCAATGGTGATGGACAGGTTGACAGACGAGATCAGACAGGAGTCCCCATGGACTATGATGTTTGCAGATGACATTGTGATCTGTAGTGAGAGTAGAGATCAGGTTCAGGAGACCCTGGAGAGGTGGAGATATGGTCTAGAGAAAAGAGGAATGAAGGTCAGCAGGACTAAGACAGAATTACCTATATCCCTACTGACTATGCAAGTGATTACTTACCTATACTCACCAAACAGCATTTCAAAGAACCCAGACTGGCCTACTTATCACTAGCTTCAGCACCATTCATCTAATAAGTAAGAATAATTACAAATGCATGCCTTCTTTTCAATATTGACTAGTGTCCTTGATTTACCCTTTGCTTTCTTTAAAACTTCCTTGCTACACACTCAAAAAAACACTACCCTAAAAAAAATTCATAATCACAGTAATTATTCCCCCATGTCACACTACCAAAATCAACAGTCAGTTGCACTACAGACAGAATGTGGTATTTATTGAAAGCGTCTAATAACCTAGCCCTATATAATAACTACCTTTCATTTAGACATACTGCTGGAATTGCTGTAAAGTCTGCAAAGTTCACCATCACAGCTGTAAAAGATAACTTAGCCCCAAAACTACTAGTACCAAGCATCTTCACATCTCAATAACCATTCATTATAAACTATAAGAAAGTGAAAATATGCATAGAAATTACTTCACTTCCTCACTTACCATTCACCCCTTCCTCTTCATTGTCTTACAGATCCAAAACATTCACAGATGTGGAAAAAAGCTTCTAAACAGATCACATATTTGCTGACCACTGTTTTTCAATCCAACAACTCTCTAGCATAAATATTTCAGAAACATTTCTTGCTTTGGTTAAATCTGTCATATCTTTTATGATGTCCTTTTGCACAATTCAATCTACTCCATCTACTTTACAATACTGTTTGCTCCAAGGGTGTGTACTGCCATCCCGTTATATTTTTCTTCTTTTTTATAAATAATATCCAGTCAACCTTCTCAGTTCTCAGACTCATTTGTTTCACAGATGACTTTTTACTTCTAAAAAAGTTGTGCCAGCTGTAATGTCATTATCACTTCACTACAAATTGACCATTCAGATATTTTATGGCTAAAAGCTGCCCCCAACCATACATGAGTGCTATCTGCCCTCCAGTGCTCTTGCAAACTTCAAATGTCCATTTATTTTGTAAAATATCATAAACAAAACTTGCAGATTTTTCAATTTAGAAATAAAAAATACCAGAAAAAAAATGAAATGGAGAAACCAATTTATTTACCAGTTTAGCCCTTTCATCCACAAGAACAGACTTCATCAGAACTGGCTCAAATAACAAAAGAAACAGCTTAAATAGTCTAAAAACATCATTTAAAAATCACACAGACACACATACATACACACACACGCACATACACACAGACACACACACACACACACACACACACACACACACACACACACACACACACACACACACACACACACACACACAACACCAGCAACCTATTTACATACACACTGGGTAAGACATTTAAACTTTGCCCTTCTTCAACACACTTTTTACATTGAGATGCTCGCTGAGGCCAGGAGGAAGAACTTTATCATACCTCAACTGCCATCCCAGTTCTTTAATAAGGTTACCAGCTGTCCCACTTTGCAAGGGACAGTCCCTCTTTGGGCAGTTGCATCCTGTGAAAAAAAAATAAAAAAAAATGGCAAATGTCCTGAGATTTTAAGACAAAAATATTTCCTAAGTTTTTTTAATAGTTGCATAAAACAGTAATTTTTATCGGAAACAACTAAATGTTACATGAAATAGCTTAAGCAACTCAAATGCTACAAGAATAAGATTTTATTTTGGCAAAAAAGTGAAGTTCTGTCCTTTGTACGGGCCATGGGTATGTTTTGTCTTGCAAAATCTGACACATTTCTACAAAAATGTCCCACTTTGGGCATTTGAAAAGATGGCAACCCTAGTTCTTTGACACCTAATAAATTGTTGAGTTCACCATCAGTGCCATCATCTCTTATACTTTCCCCAAAAAAAAGAAAATTATCTAAAATTATGAGATCTAACTGAATGCCTATCCAAAGCATTAGTAAAATTACTATTTTTGATTGCATTAACATGCTCTACAATATGTTCATTTAACCTCCTGGTGGTCTTACCAATATAAAAGGAGGGACACAATTCACAATTTCATAATACGCCACTTCTTCAGAAATACATGTGTACTTGAAACATGATACCACCGTCTCCCCAATACATACAACAAAACTTTCATTAGTGTGTCTATACCAACTCATACACTTGTAGGTACCTGTTGTAACAAATCCATTACCAGAAGCCAGAAACATAGAAGAATGTTTGGTCATACTTTTGATATTATCTTTTTACCCACACAACGGAAGAGATTAGGATTTCCACCAAAAACCTGCCAACTGTTCTTCACAATGTTTTTAATCTCATATTCATCCATACTCTAAGCCACAGCAAAAGAATGACAACAGTGCTTAGAATTACTGCCAAAATTCAGTTATTATCAAGCTTAGTATCACCTGCTCTGTGCCATTGACTAATTCCAAAATCCTATGTTCAAATCCATTTTCACCTCCTACTGGAATGGTATCAACTTCATAACTGAAAATGGGAGGGAAAAGGCAACATCTGCCTTCCACTATTTCATTTAAAAGACCCTCTACAAAACTTATCTCATGTCCTCTCTCCAAAAACATATACTTCAAAAGACTGATGTTAAACAAAAAAATATTTATGATTAGTAATGAGCCTAAAGACTCAAATGACATGTGACTTACATAATGTGGATGTTCACTGTTAACATATATGTAGTTACTGATGAATGTAGGCTTTCTATAAATATTAGAACAGAATTGTCAATTATATCTGCTGAAACCGACCTCTACTTATAAAAATGCAATCTTTTCACTTCAGCAGTGACACCCTGACCCCATGTGCAAAAATGGGAAAAGGAGTTGTGGATGGATGGCAGGTTGGCTGGCTGGATGGATGGATGGATGGATGGATGGATGGATGGATGGATGGATGGATGGATGGATCTGGTAGCATACGGATGAGTGGTGATGGAAGTCTATACTCACATATCTCACTTCCTTATTCTTAGCACCCTTTTATTCTTACAAATACTTTAAAATCTTTCTCCAAATTTGCACTTGCAAGTCTGATATGTCTGACAAACAACATCAAAACACTCCCTTCGTTTATTTTTTGAGAATCTCTAATTGACCCCTTTACTTTTGCTTTTCTGTGAAAATGCTATGTCAGCACTGAATCCTGCTGTTACTATGTCTGTCTCTATTTCTATTTTTCTCTTTCTCTTTAGCAGTTCTGTATTCTTTTTTCCCCTTCCAGTCAGTAGCTTTGCACTATACTCAAATTATATTTTAACTTCTGACATCTTTCTTTATTTGAGACCCCAATAACCTCAAACCCTTAACATTGTGAATATTATTAAGGCAATAAACCTGAGTGAACTTTGAGTATTATTGTCTAATAGTGACTGCAACTGGTTTTATAAATACTTATCTCAAATTATTTTTTTTTCTTATTTTTCTGCATTAGTCCAGGATCATGGCTGAAAATGATTGTCATACAAGCCCACTTTCTCAGTTAATAAATATTGAATAAATAACTACAATAAGATAAAATCAGATAAAAAAATAAACCACAAAACTGCACAAGAACAACATGGCATGTTGATTGTACACCACAGCAGAAAACTAGTAAGGAAAGAAATATTGTATTGTGCTACCTATACACAAAGCTATCATTGTGATTTATTACATGTAGAGTGTAGATAAAGTATCTCCGGTGCATTGTTTTTTTGCAGGATCTCCATATACTGTTATTTTCTGATCAATGCCCCTGCACAGCTCTATATATGGTCAGTTTGTCTAACTGGGGGATACATGTCAACAAAATTCTTTATACCTAGTTGTGAAAGTAAGACAACTTTATTGCTGTATGGTAATTGAACATTCACATTTTGCACTAACTGTAATGTAAATTTAGCATCTTAGATATCTATGGATGCCTGTTCTTGTCCAGTATTCTTAACACAGTTCCCCTTTTTCTTTGTACTCTTCCCCAGCCTATTCTCCTATCCCACACTACATTTTGTCTGTTTATTTATGGGTGGTCCCTTTCACATTCACATTTTTGATTTTTTAAAATTCCAGACCACACTCAGTATACAAGTTCTACTTCAGCAATACTGACAGTGGAATCTCAGACAGAAGGTACATATGTAAGGGGACAAGCAGGATAAAAACACACATATAGGTGAGGGTGTTTCCTTCCAACAATTATCAGAGTATAAAAGATTAGTCCAGATAAAATCACTTTAGCTAGTACATCTAGGAGACTCTCTCTCTCTCTGATACCCTCCTTGTGGGAGGAATAAAGACACCTTGTTGAAGTTTCCAATAATTTATTCAGTTAAATAGGTAGATGGAGGAGTTTTCTTGTTCTAATACATTACATTCAACAGGTCAGTTATCTAAAAGTAGTTACAGACTATGATGGGAGGGTATCAAAGAGAGAGAGAGAGAGTCTCATACATCTGTTAGCTAAAGTGATGTTATCTGGACTAATCCGTTATACTCTGTTTCTTGTTAGTCTTGTAACCCTCTGGGTCACAGGTGAGATACCAGACTTCACTCGAACCCTCTGGATTACCTCTCTCTTCCAACAATTATGTGTTTTTGTTTTTTGTTTGTTTGCTTGTTCATTTTAAACTAGGTGCACATTCAAATAGGCTACATTTGAAGTGAAAATTGCAATATATATAGGAACTGAATAATTCTATTTCAGAAGTATGAAGTAAACTTATCATCACCATTAATCCCCTCTTCCTATTTTTTAAATAGTGTCGGGGTGTCACTACTCTCAAGCCGATGCCACTCTCCTTCCTTCTTCAGTAGGGAAGTAAATACTGTGGGAAGAAATAGCCAGGGAATTGTTATCTAGGCTTGTATAGGCCCTAGGGCCGATAGCCTAGTACCAACCTATGAACCTATGAATAGTGATATGGGACTGTCACAGATCTTCTTTTTCAAAATATTTTATTAAGTTTTCCAAGAAAAGTAAAAGACAACAAATGACAAACATTATTCTCATTCTAAGTCAAATTATTAACAAACAAGGTAAAAACTATTTACAGTATACACATAGGCTTGAAGTAAAACTGCAGATCACAGTTAAAATACACAAGTTCTTTAGTATAAGTATCAGTTCAGAAAGAGTTGTGGTCCATTTGTAAAGTCTCAATAAGTGCTAAAACTTTTGTCCAAGGATTATTAACAAATGTCTTTGGATAGATTCTAAGTTCTTTGGTTTAGTTTCTTTGATTGTCAGGTCTTTCACTGAAGACAAGAAATCCTCAACAGTGGGTAGGCAGCTAGTTTTCCATCTTCTAGTGATGCATTTTCTGGCGATAGCAAGTACTGACCATAGTAAATATGAATTATTCTTATTCAAAAAGTAACCTTCATTCACATTGAAAAGACCTAATGATTTAGACAATAAGAAGGAATCAGTGGATAATGCTTTGAGAAAATATTCTATGCTATTCCAACAGACCTTTAATTTAGGACAATCATAAAAAATGTGTGCCCAATCGGCTTTAGTATGTTCTGTACATCTTCAGCAGGATGTGCTGGAGCTATTATTGATTTTAACTATCTTATCTGGTATCAGAAATGCCCTATGGAGATATTACCAAGCAAAAATATGCCAGTACTGAGACCATGAAGTATGCTTGATGGATAACACAATTTTTTGTTTTTCATCATGTGAGAAATTTAAAGAACAGCCATTGAATATAAAGTTCCAGTAACTTTGATTTATATTAGTCATAAACAATTAACATGTTATATACTTTTGAAATAATGTTATTTGTATTAAAGCTATTATGTAAAGTTTCACACATGAGCATTATCATCTTTGGTGTTTCTTGATAAGATGAGTTTTTAAATATTATGCATAAATCTTGAGAATAAGTTAAGATACTTTGTAGAATTAACCAGTTTTGAGGACAGAAATCGTGCTCTTTTTATAAGAAATTGAGAGTCTAAAACTTTAGTGTCATTTATGCATTGATACCAACATATAAAGTTCTTGGATTCCCAATTATCTAAAACACTGAGATGTATTTTATCAGGAACATTCCTTGTAATTCTAAAGGGTGTTAACAGTTCAAACCAGGTCTTAATATCAGCATTAGAGTTAACAAATTTTCTGAAGAAATTAAAATAGTGATTTAATGAATTTAATTTTGTGGGTTTGGCAATATTGTGTTGGGTAATATGACATAAAAAGTACCAGAACTTATTAGAAGAATTATTCAAAGGAAGTTTGGCTAACAGGACATTTTCGTTAATTAGTAGGGTTAGATGTAATAGTTTCCAACTAGAGTGATAATTTGGATTAATCCAGTTTAAAATAATCTTAAATATGGATGCATTAATATATGTTTCAATATGCAGGAATGTGATTCCTCCTTGCTCCCAAGATCTAATATGATGTAAAAAAGCTATTCTGTTTCTTTTGGGAAACCAGAGGAATTTCATTAGTAATCTGTTTATATCGTTAATGTACTGATATTGATAAGAAAAGTTAAGAACTAGAGATATGTAGAGTATTTTTGGTAAAAGTGTAATTTTTATTAATTGTAACCTGTCTTCAAAGGTGATGAGAATTGTATTCCATCTATTTGTATGCTCATTTATTAAATTTATTTTTATTTATTTATTTATTGTCATTTGTTAACCGGGTTAGTCCAACTGGGCTTTTGGCCCATTTTCAGTGGAGACCCAAGGAGAAAAGCTCCAGAAAACTGTATAATAGTACATTGATTGCATGCAGAAGTATTATAATATTTTTATAATTATATTCAATGGTGTTTTCTGTGGATTTACATAGTGTTATTCCCAGATAATCAAGAGAATCTGAGATTGCACCAATAATGTAATGATTATTCCATTGTACATTTCCCTTCTTATTTAAGAGCATGTGTTTAGATTTAGATCTATTGAAATGTAAACCCGAGATTTTCTGGAAATGGTTCATCACAGAATCTAATTCTAATAGAACTGATTGTGAATTACTTAACATGAGCAAGATATCATCTGCATAAATCATTATCTTGGAATTATACTGATTGTAAATATTTACCCCAATGATCTTTGGATTGTCACAAAAAAGAGCAGCAAATATTTCAATGGCTAATGCAAATAAAATAGGGGATAAGGGACATCCCTGCTTAGTGCCTTTGGTTATTTGAATAGATTCAGAAGTGAAGGGCCCTAATTTAACATAAGCTACATTGTTTTGGTATATATTTTTTATTAGAGAAATGAAAGAAGAGAAAAAGTGAAAATGACGTAACACTTCAAACATATATTCCCAGTTGACAGAATCAAATGCCTTTTCTATGTCTAAACTAATCACTAGTGATTCTTCATTTCCCTTGCTCAAATATTCAATAAGTGTTAGGATCCTCCGGATGTTATCATAAGTGTGTTTTTCATGTATGAAGCCAGAGTGATCATCATTTATCATTTGCATTAGTGGGACCTTTAATCTATCTGAAAAGATGGACATAAAGATTTTATAATCATTATTTAATAATGATATGGGTCTGTAAGAAATACAAAGCTGTAGGTCTTTGTTGGCTTTTATGATAGGTGAGATCAAAGAGTATCTCCACGAAGTTGATATTATGATAGATGATTGAACTTCTACTAGAGTTTTGTGAAGGAGGGATAGAACAGATGAGGGGAACAATTTATATATTTCATTGATTATACCATCCATCCTGGGGGCTTTATTGGGATTACATTTTTTGATTTTTTGTTTAATTTCCTCTAGTGAGATTTGTGCTTTAAGAACTGTATCAAGAATCTCAGGGGGGGGCCTTAACTGATTAATTGAAGGAATATCTAAATTTATATATTAATTAATTGAATGATTGGAACCAAAGTGATTGGAATAATGAAACTTGAAAGCATCTAAAATATCTCCTAAGTCAGAAACAGTTCTATTAGAACCTTCATGTAGTAGTTTAGTTATATTATTTGATTTAGAATGTATCTTGGCTCTCATTGACAGATTGTGCATGTGTTTAGGTGATGATGCATAGGAGTTTAAGTTTAGTCTTTCCAATGCCAAATTAGTTTTATGGGATAGGATATCTGAATACTGCTTATTAAGCTTTTCAGTTTTTTTCATCTTATCAGAGGTAGGTTGGGAGGGATTAGATTTAATGTTTAAGAGTTGAGCTTAAATATTTTGCAAATCCAAGTCCCATTTTTTTATTTTTGAACCATGTTATTATTTTACCATAAAGATAGGCTTTTAATGCATCCCATACCATGATCATGTTGGATTCTGGGGTGAGACTGGTCTCCAGAAAAAAAATGTACCACTGATGCGAACCAGGACTTAAATTCTTTATTTTGTGTTACATAGGCTGGGATTCTGGTTATGGGAATAAGTCTTCTATAGTTAACACAAAATTCTAGGCAGAGAGTGTCATCATCTGAGATGGGGCATGGGAGAATTGCAAAGGATGATATATTTAGTCTTAGATCATTAGAGACTAAAATTCTGTCTATTCTAGTTTGAGTTTTAAATCTGTAGTCAGTATGGGAAAATTTCAAAGAGGTAGAGTCTTTAATAGTAAATGTGTCAAGTAAATTGAGTGTCTCAACCCATTTTTTTATAAAGTCTTGCAATAGGTGTGAGCCTTAATGGCCACTTGTTAGTAGTGTCAGTGTTGTCTAGTATACATTTAAAGTCACCACCTATAATGAGATTACTCTTATATACATTTGTAATGTGATCTAGATGTTTTCTAGCAGTTTTTACTCCCATTCCAGGGATCCAGTAAATATTGACTAGGGTCCTGATTCTGTTATTAAATTTTAGGGTGAGTATGGTTAAAAGTCCTTCTAGATCTTCATATTTATATAGAATTTGGGGGAGAATGACAATATTCCTCCATAAGATCATTACCCCCTCTTTCTTTAGTCTTATATGGGGCATGAGCAAGAGTGATACAGTTACTGGGGGTCCAGGTTTCTTTTTCAGAAAGCTTAAAATGTGTTTCTTGCAGGACAGCTACATGGGCTTTATTAATATTCAGATATTTTAGTAAGTTTGACCTCTTCCTTGGATTATTTAGTCCATTAATGTTTAAAGACATTAAAGATAGAGCCATTGATATTCAGGTAAGAAAGAGTAGAGTGAAATGCATGTGACTACTGTTATTATGATCCGAAAACCCTTTCTCATGGATATAAAAATGAACTTTGATTATCAGTTGATACCAATGTGATAAGAAACTGCAGTTTGAAATTTTGGAAGTGTATAATATAACGTCAGGCCTATAAAGAAAAAAAATTGATAAGTAATGTATCTAACAAATTGATCATAAAAGTTGAAATTACTATACACAAGCATGGAATTCGAAGAATTCCTAGTCTGGTGGAAAGACAAAGTTCCATCAGACCACTCTCGAAAATTTTCTAACCATGCCAAGAAGCTCTAAAAATGTCTTATAAAGGAGACAACTGTGTTTATAAAATATTCTGAAATATCTGCTTTTAGAATTAGACTCTAAAAAAAAGAAATAAACAGTCTTAATTTTTTTCATCAGCTATTTAGTTAAAAATAACAGTTCTATTAAAATTAAGTCAGGTGTAAGTTGCTTCTTTTAAATAACTGAAATCTATACAAGTAGTGTGGATATCATTCTTAAGTGATTAGTAGAAAACTATGTACATGTTACAGCAAGAGCAAATAAGATGTGACACTATAACATTAAAGTTAAGTGGTACAAGATAATTATGACAAAGTTTTTATGAAAGATGTTTCTCATTTCTATTAGTTTCCAGTAGAATGATTCCAGTATGCTTAGGATACAAGAGCTAGTGATAACAATATAATGTTAAAAAGTTCTGAATGGTATGTAAGGAAATCCAACATTACTCTCCACTTGGTTGTACAGTAATTGTCATGTAAATAACAGAATTTTATATATACTGTAATTATTTATCTTCAGAATATAGATAAAAAGTGAATAAATAGAAAGTGAAGCCCTGCTACTAATAAAACAATGACAAAGGCTGCTTTAACAATAATGAACATGGATCACAGAAATATAGTAGAGATAAAGACAGTGCACATCAGGTTAAAATTTCCTCAGAAGTGAAAACAATCACTTCAACTGAAAGTGAATATTCATTAATTTCTGTTATTATATGATTCTAATACACTATTAATTAATTAATTACTGCCCTATGAGACATGTCAGCCAGAGCTATTAGCTGGAATATAATATTCAAGTATGATATAAATAATGTTAGACTACCAGATACTGGAAACACTGCTGATTTCAGCAGACTATCATTACGTCTCATTTCAATAAGATAAATAAAAGCTAATAAATATAAACATCTTGCATCTAAGACTGTGATAGTGTATTAAGTGCTCCTAGCTGTAGATGTGCTTTTTCTAAATAAGCTAAAAATCCCTACAGTTACAAAGTTATAACAGTATTCATCAAGGCAAGATGTTCTAGGTTACTGCAGTTACACTTTTAACACAATTCTGATAGAAAAGTGTGTAGCAGCTGCAGTCAATAAGTGAAACGTATAATTATGATTTAAAGAAAAAAATATGTATAAATGTGAAAAATTGAGATAACCTTTCCTGACTAGCTAATAAATATATTACACTTTCATGGTTAATATAGTCTAAAAAAACATTGCTGACTTTCTGAACAATGGTATTAATCCTTTCAACCACTAGAGGCATACCATAGTCAACTGTCTGTGCAGATATAAATGTGCTGCAACAACATGAATATTATCACTACTTACATTTCTGTAAAATCAAATCTGTAATAGTTTGCTGCACTGTTAGAATATGTAGAATGCTAGTAGTCCAAAGATTCAGCTTTCTCTCCCCCTTTTTTTAAGTGAACATCTGTAATATTGTTAAAACTCTGTGGAATCTGCTGACAAGTACAACATACTAAAAAGAAGTGAAGGGTAGTGCAACAGTTAAGATTTCCCCTTAACTTCCTGTGTGACTGTGTAAAGGGCTGTTCTAATACTCAGCACATTACAGGGATGATAATTCACAGTTAAAATGGCTCAAGGCCTGCATTCTAGGTGAGTAAAGCTTCACTCTTGCTAAAAAAACGTTCTAATGAGCAATTTGAAGTAAAAAACTCCTAGTAAATCTTAAAAAAAGCTCTAAAAAGGTAGTTGCAATTATCCAAGGTTATTTGCAAGTGAAAAAAATGGCCATGAATGTAAAACACTGTTACTAGTTACAGAAAGCATATTTTAAAGAAAACAGGACTATTAATAAAGTTTTAAGCTTAAAACTAAGCAAGTACAATATTTAAGTATAAAAAATACTGTATAAAGAAGCAGCACATTTTAAATATTAGTTATTTACACTGAAAGCACAGACAACTACTGACATCTAGAGGAGATTAGTGTGTAAACCCAATGCTAGCGTTGTTGCCTCACAGCAAGAGGTTCTCCCATTTGATTCTCGGCTGGACGCTTTCTGTGTGGAGTCTGCATGTCCTCCCCGCGGTCAAGTGGCATTTGAAAGACATGATAGAATGGGTGTGCCTTTGTTGAAGGTTGGGCGTCGAGCTGGCACCTCGGCACCCATAAAAAATCTACTGCCAATCATTAGCGGACCGGAGTTCCACTGTGGCGACCCCTAACCGGGAAAAGCTGAAAGAAGAAGAACAACAACTTTGAATGGTTGATTTAGTGAAGTGGTTTGGAATTTATTATATATATATATATATATATATATATATATATATATATATATATATATATATATATATATATATATATTAGCAGTGGAAGTTGATGAAACATTCATTAATTATAAACTGTGTGAAAATTAAAGTGAGAAAAGAACTATTGCATGCATAACATATGCAGTATTTGGCAGTAGATGCTTTGAGAGATTTTTTAGCATTTGGAAGTGTGGTGTCAGTTTTCTGTTTTTTCTTATTCATCTCAGTCCAGTTATTCTTTTCTGATAACCTTTTTAAGCTTTGTGAATTCCAATCCATATTCTCAGGAACAGAGATAATGTCATTGTTTTTAATAAAGGAAGAGAGTTCATCCAAATTATTAAAGATTCTCATTTCATTAGAGAGGTGTACTTTAACCCGAGCTGGAAAGAAATTTTACCACAATAGATCTAGGAGGTGATGCTGATGTGGTGACTGGTTTGCCAATGGCTCTGTGAGCCCTTTTTATACCATACAAAAGTCCTTCAAGGCATTCAGTTAGTCTAAAAATTCAGGGATCCATTTGCTAAGGAATGAAATCATGTCATCTCCCTCAGTTTTCTCAGGAAGCCCAAAAATTCTGACATTACACCTTCTTTCCCTATTTCCAAGTCATCCAGTTTATTTTGTAGCCAAGTATTTTGTTTTAAAAGAAAGTCAGTCTGGAGTTCCTCTTCCTTTAATCTGCCATCAATGTCAGATAATGCAGTTTCAATATCAGAGATTTTAGTTTGGTGCTGCTGCACTAATTCCTTAAAAACTTCTGTTTGATTGAAACAGTTCTTTAGGTTTTCTAAGTTTAGTTGGAAACCATCCATTTTTAAAGAGAGTTCCTGCAGGGTGGATGTTATCAGCTGCATTTCCTTTCTCAAGGCAGTGTCAGAGTGAGATTGTTTGGATGAGCTCATTTCTGTGATGAAAAAAGTCTCCAGTAGATTTGACAGGAAAATTTTAAAGATACTCCACCAAAACTGAGACAAGTGTAGAGGAAGTTGTTAAGATTAGATTTCAGTAAAAACAACTCCGGAATCTAAGTATTTTCCTGTCTAAACATCTGATTTTGAAGAGCTCTGAAAAGTTGCTGTTAACAGTTGGCCATCGTGGCTCCGCCCCTCACAGATCTTCTTTAATGCAATTTACCTATCTCTTTGCTGGATACCCTCATTTCCTCTTGTCTTACTCTTGTCTCTCCAAAATCTTCAACAAACTGTCTACTGCCTTCATGCACTTTTGCCTGACTCACCATAATCTGTTCTCTTTAACCTTCTCTGCAATTAGAGCTACTTTGGCTTCGGGTCTGTTGATCTCATTTCTTCACATCTGCTGCAACATGCATCCTACCACCTCATGCACTTCACCTCTCTATATCACTCTAGGTTCCTCATCTGCTCTGCCTTCATCAGGCAGATTCTGCAGCACATAGTAGTAGTAGTGCTCACACCACTGCTTTGTGCAACATACTTGCCAGCTCCTTTGGCATTTTTCTGTCACTGATACTCTGTGTCTGTTGGCTGCAGCACCTCTAATTCTAGCATTGACCTCATCATTTAGACTTCCTTTCTCCTCATCCATGCCTCCCAGATACTTGAAGCTGTTAACCTGTTTCACTGTTTTCCCTTCTATCTCAATTTTTAGCTTCTTCTGATTCCCCATGTGCTGCCATGACAAATGTCCTGACTGTATTCAGTTTATTCCCTGTTCCCTCAGTTTTGCATTCCATTGTCCTTGCGTAACATCCTGTTTACAGTCTGCTTGTAATGCCAGATTGTTTGCACACAGTAGCCTGTTTTATTCTGTTCCCTCCAAACTGTTTGCTAATGTACTCCAAAACAGGTATGAAAAACAGTGGGTTCAGAAATGAACTCTGATGCACCCCTACACCCACTGGGAACCTCTTCTGTGACTCAAAAGACTGTTCATACTTGTGTTATTGGGCCATTGTGCACAACCTGCACTAATTCTACCAATGTTTCATGAAAATCAAACCATTACAGGTCTGCCCAAATAATTATTCTCAGGATCTTGTCATATATTTTCTCCATGTTCCAAATCCTAGTGTGGACTCCTTTCTCATCCCTAGCATCTTCCCCGCTGTTGTCTCTCTGTCTCACTGCAGGCATCAAGGCTGTTGTGAGATATCCTGATTTGAATCCTAACAGCTCATCACCCATCTTACCTTCTACTACTCTACATATTCATTTATCAGTCATCCTGTCCAGCACTTGCAGTGTGACAGGAGTCTGAAATCTCTGTACTGCCCACAGATGCAAATGCCCCCTTCATTGTTCTACAATGGCACTAGAATACTTATTATCTAGTCATCCGGGATTAGCCTTTCTCTCCATGCTGCTATGAGTACCCTCAGGAGCCACTTCTCACCTAACTCACCAACATCTTGATCACATCTGCTATGTCCTCACCTGAGCCTGATGCTTTCCTTCACTTAATTTTCCTCAGTCCTATTCTTCCTTCTTATAGAGTGGGCTGCTCTTCCTCTTCCTCTTTTATGATATGCTAATAAAAAGCTCACAGTTTTTGTGGGCTTTTATTCACTCAAAAGCTGCAAGAAATACTCTTTTCATCTGCCTTTGATAGCCTGCAGACTGATGAGCAGATTAATGCCAGCGTCCTTTATGAATGGTGGCTGATGAATATCTTCTTTCTCTTCTTGCCTTGCAACATGAGAGTTTCTTTGTGCTATCTGACGATCCACTTTCCAGAAGCTGGTTGAGTGACTCTGATACTTTGTTTTTTTTTTTTGCTTTTGTGACTGTTCTCTTAGCTTCTTTGTTAATCAATCAGTATTCCTTCTTGGTTGGTCCAGTTTTTCTATCTTCCATTTTCTCCTGCACTCCTTCTTTCTTTTGATGACTTCCTGGACTTGTGCATTCCCCCACCAACTTTCCTTAGGCACATTATTTCCACACCTGGCTCGGCTACGTATCTGATCCATAGCCCTCATAAGTCCTATTTTGAGGTAGTGACATTCTTCTTCTTCACCACCACCTATTTCTTCTTATTCCTAAGAAGATAGACCCCTGAGTATGTCCTTGAACTCTTGTGCTTTTACTCCAATCAACTTCCAAGTCTTCATCTTAGTCTCTAATGACCTCAGAATCGTCTCTGACCACTGCTTGCAGCTGACTGTGGCCAGCAGTCATTTATGCTATGAGCAGACTGTTTCACTGGGGATTACTTTACAATCTCAGATTCTACCCCAATGCCCATTCCTTACTAGCAAAAAGTCTACCTGCACTGCATGATGGACACTCTTGCAAATATATTTTGACTGTTCTTTTTGCTGAACCATGTATTGGCCATCATCATGCCATTAGGCAGACAGAAGTCTATAATGGCCTGTACTTCTTTATTTCTGTTGCCCCTCCCATTCCTGTTCTCATTGCCAGTTCTGTGTGTTCCAATATGTGCATTCAGGTCCCCAGTTATCAACACCAATTCATGCTGTTCTGTTTTCTCTAGTAGGTCCTGCAACTGCTACCTGGATGCACTGTTTTCTTCACTGTAATGACTCTGCTGTGGGGCACAGACTGACTATATGAATACTTCCATATATTTACACTGATTGTCATGTATCTAACACTAATTTTGATGACATCCTTGAATATCTTCAGAAGACTGTGCCTCACCACAATTCCTACAGAATTTCTAGTCTGTCTGCCTCCTGAGTAGTAAACTGTGAATCTCAAGCCAAGTGGTTTTGCTGCACTGCCCTTCTACCTTATCTCCAGGATACACATGATGTCCAATCTCTATCTTACTGTCATGACATCCACTTCCAAATCGCAGCTTGTCAGTAAATTTATATTCAGTGCAGCAAACCTTAGTTCATGTTTTGCAGGCTAATTAATTCTATGTCCAGCTTTCACTCAGCAGAGCTATCCCAGATAACCCAGACAACTTGACAGTAGCTAGCCAATAGCATATTGATCTAGGGCTGCTAGACTTTATGGTGGGCACACACTGGCCAATAGAGGAAGATTGACCCCTCTCATTGTTAGCAGGGTCCCTGGCATAGGTGGGAGTCTCATATGTTGCCTGCTCAGAGACTGAAATGTGCTAAGACTTAATGCAGTGTATTTTCCAGCTCATCTAGATCAAGTCTTGCTTGGTTGTTAAGCAGTGTACTGTAATCTACTACTGTTTCTAAATTGAAATCTCTGGAGTAAGGTTGTTTTACTATGGCTTACTCACCAGAATGAGAGATTGCATGACACTTGTCTGCTACCAAGTCAGGAGGTGGTGAACTTTTAATGGTATTAATGGTACCCAATAAGGGATGTTTAACTATTTGAAGAGTTTTAAAAAACATGGGAGACACTTCACCACGTTTGCAAATTAATTTAATCATAATTTGAGTTCTTCTCTATGGTCACTCGTGTGGTCAGGATAAAACAGATGAACATCTGTGCGTTCTGTACAAGCAGCTTTATTAAGTACAAACACATCAGGATTGAAGCTTAATAACTTTAACTTAGATACATTTCTAAACAAAGTAGGTATCACACTCATGCATGTTCACCCTCTGGCTGCACTCTCAAAATGGCACTGAAGCTAGCACGTGCTTGCTATTTATGTGCATGTGCTGTCCTTGGAAACATTTGTTAAAGGTGCAGCACACACTATTCTACATCTATGATACATTATGTATGTACAGACTCATTCTTTAATACTTCTGTATTTTACCTCACTTCTGTTAGGACATTGGCATGAGCTTAGGGAAGATTTTGGGCTCTGAATGGAGGGAAGATATAAATCAGCAAGCAAAGGAGAATAGCATTGCTGGAATTTAATTCATCCTTAAGTCTTGGTAAGTACCTTCTCAAGGTGAACCCTGTTTCTTACAAAATTTCACCAAGAAGACACTAATATATGGACTGTATTGTATATAGTAGAAGTAGGCTAAAAAATAAAAAAGATATCTGGGTGCACAAGTCCCAGGATAAAAAAATGCTCAATCCTGCTAGATGCACTGGTGCCAGGGCTGGAAATAAATGACAGTGTAGAATTCTCAAGACATGGAAATATTCCTACAATGGAGCTAGGTGAGGCTCAGGGGGGGATGTCCCCCCCCCCCGTTGTAAAAGGAATTAGTAGTCCACAAAAATTACAAAAAAAAACTGCCAAGACAAAAAAGATCCATAAAGATGATAGAGTGGACTATTGAGTATAAGAAAGAAATTATATTTTGTTACTATTATGCAAGAATCTCAGAATTTCCAGACAGAACACATACAAAAAGATTAAGAGAAAAATTAAAGGAAAGAAAAATACCTGCACCAGTAAAACTGTCAAAAGCTTCAAATGCAAATGTATGTTCATTAATACAACAAATTTATGAAAAACATTATCTAGACAAAGAAACCTTAGGCCTTTTGGGAAAAAAAGTGACTGAGGAATTGCGAAAATATAAAGAATAAAATCTAGAGATTTTTGAAAGGTATACAAAAGAAATATGGACATGGGAAAGAAAGAGAGATCTGATATAGTACAATATTTATGCAAAGGAAAAACCCAAATTAATTAATACAAAGAAAGCACCTTCAAAGATATTTAAAGAGAAATACAGGCAAAGGCATCCAGATATGGAAAATTTCACAATAAAGAATAAGATCACAAAGAGGGAATGTAGAACAGAAGATTAGTAAAGCAGAAGTTAAAACAAATAGAAGCTGAAGTTATGGAATAGCTGCAAAGTGTAGGATTTAGTGTCGAATGCCTAACACAGGTTATATCACAGCATGATGGAACAACGAGTCCTCCAAGTAAGGAAAAACAGGAGGAGCAGAAGACATCTGAAGAAGAAATATGGACATGGGAAAGAAAAGAGATTTAGAATGGTGTAGTATTTATGCACAGAAGAAAGCAAAACTAATTAATTCAAAAAGAGCAGCACCAAAGATATTTTAAGAGAAATACAGGCAAAGTCATCTGGATATGGAACATTTTGTAATACAAAAACTAAGAAAATAAAGAGGAAAGGTAGAAAAGAGGATTAGTAATGAAGAAGTTAAATAAATAGGAAATGAGGTTATCCACCTCTACCCCTTAAGGATTACCTTCAGCTACCCCTCCATTAACTGGGAAAACTACTCATGTACCAATACACTTGCCCAACATTTCCTGGGATTCATTAATTCCAATCCTCTGGATCAGCTTGTTCTTACCCCCACTAGAGGTAGCATCATCCTTGACCTGGTTATTACTAACATGGGTGACCATTGCTCTACACCAATATTCAACTCCTCCCTGGTTAGATCTGACCAGAAACTAATCACCTTGAAAATCCACATCCTACCCCCCCCCCCCGCAAAGGTAACCACCATAAAAAACTTCTCCAAAGCTAACTTTGGACTCCTAAAAACAGAGGTGGCTAACTTCACGGCACCCATGCAAATGTAGAATAGTTGCATGACCGCCGAATCATACACCAATGCACTTTACGAACACGTACACAAATGCATGGATCTCGCCATACACAATAGAACCAAGATGCCCTTCTCCAAAATAAGCAAGCCAATCTGGTGGTCCCCTGCCATAAACAAACTTTACAGCAGAAGGAGGAAACTGATGCAGAATAAGGTGAAGTCCTAAGACTGGAAAAACTTCTTTATCAGCCTCAACAAAAAGTTGAGATCCCTCATCAAATCCTCTAAAGCTAGCTATGAAAACAGAATTGCAGCACATAGTAAAGACAACCACAAGGCATTCTATATTTATATAAAGGAGCTCCATGGCAATACCCAGATTTGGCTTGAGCTGCTGCATAATGGTACCTCCTATGCTAGCCAACAGATATTGCCAATATACTGGCCGACAGATTCAGTGCCAACTTTACCCCCCCAAAGGACTAATCACAATACCAGTAGATTGTCAGGCACCCAGTATTACTGCTGCACAGGTTAAAACAGCACTGTCCAAGGCCAAGAATACAGCTTCTATGGGACCTTGCAGTATCACTAACTGTGTTGTACATGAACTACAGAGTGAACTGGCACCTCACTTGTGTGCCCTGTTCAATCACAGCCTCACCTCAGGGTTTATCCCTACCAAATGATGCACTGCTACAGTCATTCCTCTCCACAAAGGAGGAGTGACTACAGACCCTGGGAACTATCGCCCCATTAGTCTGGTGAGTCTGATATGCAAAGCTATGGAATGCATCATCATGGACCTAATAAACAAGGCTATAGGGAATCTCCAAACTCTGGATCCCACACAGTTTGGTTTTGTGAAGGGTAGATCATGCCTGCTCAACCTGGTTGACTTCTTCGAGTCAGTCACCAGAGCTGTGGATGAAGGCAAGGTGGTTCATACAGCCTACCTTGATCTAGCCAAGGCCTTTGATACCATTCCCCACTCAGGAATCATAGAAAAACTCACTAAGCTAGGCTTCAATCCCTATATCACTAGGTGGGTTGCAAACTGGCTCACAGATAGAACCCATACTGTGAAAGTAGCCGACTTTAAGTTAGACTGCCGGCGAGTCACTAGTGGAGTCCCACAGGGTTCAGTCCTGGGTCCTCACCTGTTTGGTATTTACTTCTCTAAAGTCCAGGCCAACACGAAGGGACGCTGGCTGACTAAATTTGCAGACAATTGCAAGTTGGGAGCTATTATTAACTCCCCAAGTGATGTTGACATCCTACAGAAAGGCCTCACTGAGACCAACGACTGGTGTCAAAACCATGACCTTAAGCTCAATGCCAAAAAATGTGTTATCATCCTCTTTGGGAAAAACCCTGTTCCCATGAATTACCACATCAATGGTAGTCCACTGAACACAGAAGGCATTATAAGAGATCTGGGAACACAGGTTGACAGCAACCTCTCTTTTGACCAACACATTGCCATTGTGGTCAGAAAGTCCTTCTATGTGGCACATCTCATTACTAAGGGTTTTGCACCCAGGAAGAAAGAGGTTATTGTCTCCCTCTACTCTTCCCTCATTAGGCCAATCATCGAGTACAGTACCTCATTTGGCATGTACCTCACTAGACACCTGCAACAACTGGAGAGGCTATATTTACAATTTATAACACTGTTTCTACTTCTGTACTAATTAAGTTTATATTTTTTCTGTATCTCATTGGAGCTTTTCTCCGTGGGCCTCCACTGAAAATGGGCTCTTTTAGGCCCAGTGGACTTTCCCGGTAAACAAATGCAATAAAATAAATAAATAAAATAAAGAGGATGCTAGACCTTAAACACTTGTCCTATATGGACAGACTAAAAAAACTCCAACTATTCTCTGTCTCATATTGCCTACTTAGAGGTGATTTCTGCTTGACTTACAAAGCCTTGTCTGACCCAGCTCTGTTGGAAATGCTACATCTAAAGAAATCCCAATCTCTCCACACCACACGCTCCAGAGACCTCAACCTCATTACAACAATCAACAGAACATGCTGGAGGGACAGGTTCATAACCCAGAGACTGCCCATGCTATGGAACAGACTTCCCATACATGTCAAGCAAAACACCTCACTGGCCCTCTTCAAGAGAAATCTTAATGTGTGGATGGGAAATAAAAAATTCACCCCGGGGATCACTCCAGTGGCTCTACTCAACAGAGGCACTGGGAACTAAGGTCGGGTGGCACAATGTCAGGGTAATTCTATGGCTAGACTTGTAAAGGCTCCAAGGCCATTAGCCTAGTACAAACCTATGAACTATGAACCTGCAAAATAAAGGATTTAGTGGAGAAAATCTAACTGATAACAACACAGCAAGATAGAGCAATGGATCCCCAAATTAAGCAGAAACCAGTGGATCAGGAAATATCTGATATGTTGCCATATGAAGATACTTTGGAGCCTTCCAGTGGAAACCAGTACAAAAGTTCATTTGAATTTGCACAGCAAGGGAAGGAACAGAAACTTGTGGCAACTTTGACACAGTCAATGTTCTGGAGTGATAGGCCAGTGAGTTCCCGTATGAAAGAGCAACCGATAACATAGGTTGAAACTAAAGAGAATATGGTACATGAAGATGCTCTGGAACTTTTTGTAGAATGCTCGCAGGAAATGGAGAACAAAGAATGTACCCTCAGTTTAGATAAAAATGATCTAAGACAAGGGTTTCTTGATTTAATAGAGGACATATATATTAAGATCAATGAAACAGATAGGCTACAGACAATCAATAAAACCCAAAAAGTTAGAAGTTTGAGAAAACAAATGAACCCAGCAATTAGGATTGTTAATAGAAATTCATGCAATATAACAGAAGTAAATAGGATATATTACTGTGCAGCTAAACTAATAATAGATAAAGTCTTACCACACAAACACAGGGTAGTAAGGGAAAGGAAGGGGAGAATTCAGATGTCATCATGGAAGCATTGAATAGAGAATACTATAAAGCAATTAAGACAAGAGGTATCACTGTTAGAAGAGTACAGAAGAGGGAACAGATCAACAAAAATACTCAGAATGATAGATGTGATAAAAACAAGGTGCAGTATTAGAACAGATTAGGATTTATCTTGCATTATTGCAAATAATAAACTAAAAATATCAGCACTGGTAGAAAAACTTAGAAGATATGCAGATAAATATAAAGAAAAAGTGCAAAATAAGCACTTTTTTTGATGACCTAAAAAGTTTTATAGAAAAATGGGAAATAAGACAAAAGGAAATAAAACACCACCAAAAAAAGAAATATATACATTTTGGAGAATATCTGTGAAGATCCTGTGGAATAAAACAAAGATGCTGAATGGATAGCAGAAGTAATAGAAAGAACAAGAAGTTGAAATGTATAGGATATGAAATGGGATGACGTAACCATCAGAGAAATTGAAACAAAGTAAGAAAAGCTCCTGATTGGAAAACTCCATTCCATGATGCAATACCTGACTTCTGGCTAAATGTATTAACATCTTTATATGAAGATTTATCCATGAGTAAGAACTATTTATATGCACAGCATGAACAGATGCCAAACTTGTTAACAACAGGAAAAACAAGAGTGAATCTGAAAGCTATCCTAAAAACTGTACACCCATAACTAGCCTTCCAATGATGTATAAACTATACAGCGGAACTGATGCAGACAGAGTTTATAGTCATTTAGAAGGAATGTCAATCATGGCAATAGAACAAAAAGGTAATAAAAAAGTCATATGGAACAAAAGATCATGTATTGTTAAATAAAGCCATAATGGAGAACTGTAAAAAGGGAAAGAATCTAAGTATGGCATGGATAGACTATAAAAAAGCATTTGACAGTATCCCACATTCATCGATAAAAGAGTGCTTAAAAATGCATAAGATACACCTTACACTGATCGATTGCATTGCAGCGGCCATGAAACAGTGGCAAACCACTTTGTAGTTAAGCCACAATAAAGGACAAATTATTATTCCAGGGATAAAATTTCAAAGGAGGATATTCCAGAGTGACTCGTTGTCACCGCTTCTCTTTTGTCTTGCCCTTAACCCATTAAGCTGTCTACTTAACAGAATAGGTCATGGGTACAATTTGGCTCGCAGAAAGCAATGAAGTGTAAAGGCTTCTTCTTTTGTGAATGATTTAAAACTGTAGTTCATCAGATGAGGCACCGAAAGCACAACTGCAAGTGGTCAAAACTTTTTCAGATGATATAAGAATGTCCTTTGGTCTTGATAATTGTGCAAAAGCCACCTTTAAAGCAGGAAAGCTGTAACACCAAGAAAACATAAGCCTGGGACAAGAATGTGATATAAAAGAACTTGAGCAAGAGGGAGTGTATAAATATTTGGGAAATGATGAAGGATAAACAATAAAATATGAACAAATGCAAGTAAAACTTAGTAAGAAATATTTTAGAAGACTAAAAGTAATACTGAAAACAGTTCTGACATCTTGGAACAAAGTCCAAGCTACAAACCAATGTGCTTTTCCTGCCCTCACTTGCAGTTTTAAACTGACTGACTGGACCCAAAAGGTATTTGATCAGTTGGACAGAAAAACAAGAAAAATGCTTCATGCTTATCAAATGATTTATAAAAATCAGTGTATACCAAGATTATATATTCCCCATTCTGAAGGAGGTATGGGCCTCCTTGAAACTAATTACATGTGTAGAGCTGCAATCTTAGGACTGCATACACATCTGCTGACCTCACAAGACCCAAATCTAGTGGAAGTTTTAAAACACGAGGAGAATAAGTCTAAGATGACTTCCCTTCTTAGTTTAGCAGAAGCATATAGGCATCCAGTGGGAATGGAAATAAAACCAGAAGTAGATAAAAATCAGGCAGCAACTGAATGTGTCAAAAATCAAAAGAATGCATATAAGGTGAAGGATCAGCTGAGAAGTCAAGAAATATAGAAAATGCATAAATACAGTTGCAAGTACAGAAAACCCTTAGAAAAACCTCATATCAGTCAGGACTGAATACATGAATGGTTAAGGAGAGGTGAATTTAAACCAAAAGATGAAAGGTTAATATTGGTGGTCCAATGTAGTGGACTATATACACATTGATCTATAAAGTCCATTGAACATGTAGAAGAAACAGACAAATGTAGGTTTTGTAAAAAGCCTTACCCATCATTAGGAGACGGGGCATACAGAGCACAAATTCTACCCAGGTAGTTAGACCTCAGACCAATAGGATTATGATTCCATATACTAATAAGAATAAACATATTCTGAAGATTTTTAACAGGCATTGGAATCTCCTTACGGTAGATGACACTATAAAATCTTTAGTTGACAATAGACCTCGAGTTGCTTACAAGAACATGCTATCGTTGAATAGGCTACTTTGCTATGACAGACCTCAGATGATTGACAAGACAAGTGCACGAAGTGGTACTTTTGCTTGTCTTTCTTGCAAACAGCGTAGACATATAGCTAACACTGACAAATTCATACATCCTGATACACACAGGATCTATATTTTCAAACATGTTGCTAGTTGTAAGTCCACTAATTTGGTTTATCTAGCAGTGCCAAGCATGCAACAAGTTTTATGTGGGTATGACCACTAGGTCGTTAAGAGAACGCATAAGAGAGCATATTTATGCGATATCTAAAAGTAACATACTGAATGCCCTTGCAAAACATGTAGCTGAGGCAGGTGAAAATCATATCTTTAAATTTCTAGTCCTTGAACTGGTGAAGACAGACAGTAGATTAGGCAATGCTAAGAATAGGGTTGAAGAAAGAGAAGGCAAGTGGATTACTAAATTACAAGCACACAGGTTTGGGCTCAATGAAAGGCTTTCTATTAAGCCTTTTTTAGCCTCCAGACCATTGAAACATTGATGTTTATCTTTATGTTTTTTTATATAGTTGTTTTTGTATTAAGGTTTTTAACAATCATGTTTGGTTTACATGTTTTTATGCATATGTTTCTTTGTTTTTATTCAGTTGCAATTTTATATATTTTTGGGACTCAACTGTTTCTTTAAGTCAATTATGACATCATGCTACTGGATGTTTAAAAGAGATTGTTTTCAGCAGCCTTTTATGTCTGATGAAGCGTTGGGTGTCAACGCGAAAGCGCTTACTACTACTCTGCTGCAGTTATTGTCATCCACAATAAAGAAGAGTTATTTCTACTAGTGATTTTCTTGGACTTATTCGTTGAATTTTGAGTATCAGCTTGTGGTGCACTCCCTATCCTCATTTTTTTCTACATGGTTTCAAATATTTGAGGGGAGTGCTTTACCTGGCAGTGTGTTTTTCTTTGGTTACTGTTGGTCTACGTATTCATTTCTGCCAGGACATGGCTGCTAAATCAAGTTTGCCTCTTCCCAATCAGGAAGCAGAAAAAATGTTTGACTTGGATGGACTTGTTGATTTCACTATCAACCCATTACTCAAACTCACTACCTCGGACCTGAATACCCCTGGAGATGGGTCTAATTCCTATAAGAACAACATGGATTTAACAATGATGACCAGAAATCTCGAGAACAAGCTCTATAAAATGCGCATCATTCAGTGGCAGAGACTTCATATGGAAGCCTGCCTTAAGTTTAAGCTAGTGCCACGAGGTTTAAGGATCCTCAAAATGCCGACTTTTGGCAATTCTCAACCCAGACTTTTAGCACAATGGCAAAAGTGTAACATCGACGCAAGCTTTTGCTATTTGAACATTCTTATTGAGCATTATGACATTTCCATCAGAGAATTGAAAGCTGAAGTTGCAACTATTTACACAGAGTTGAATGACATGTTAAGCAATGAGCAGTGTGATATTATGCTGAATGACTTAAAACATATGCTGTCCTCTTTAGATCTTAAAAGCTTGCGTGACAAGAAACGCAAGCTACAGAGGGACTTCATAGATTTCTCTCAGTCCCGGGTTTTCTCCTGGCCCAAAGAGACTCACGGAACTAGTCATACCACTACAGACACTTCCGCAAAGGTTTCGCAAACATCCCATGCTGCTGCAGATGTGTCACGTGTCATCCAGCTCAACCCTTCCATTTCTTTAACGCCAGAGGAAGAAGTTGTACAAACTGCACCGGTTATGGCTACCAATGGGGTTATACACGGACGAACAGTAGAAGAGCTCAATCAGGACACTATTTCACAGTCCCGTGCTACCATCACACAAGCACAGGTTCACATTGATTCCGGTCTTGAACCTGTGATACGGAACGAGGAGACAGCTTCTGTGAGACCGAGAGTATACGAACAACGGAATAAACAACTGAGCATCGATTCTTTTGTAATTTCAAGTGAAGAAGAGTTGTTTGCATTGGGAGAAGGTCTCCCTTCTTTTCCCTTACCCTTCTGGCCTCAAGAAAAGAGAACTTGGTCCCCGTCGACGAGGACGAACAAAAGGAAGTTCATAGAGGACACCATGCCTCTAACCAAGAAGGCATGGCGACCGAAGATATGAGTGGTAATGTTCTACCTTCTGAGACACTCCATACAGAAAATTTAGTAGTGAATATCTCGAGTTATGTGTTAAGTGTTTTTGAGCATTCTGTTTTGAACAAGGGTTTGGGATTTATTCCTTCGTATAGCAATGATGTTACTGACATAGTTGTGGAAGTAAAAATGTTTACAAGGAATTTGGCTCTTAAGTTATTATATGGTCAGCATAATGAGGAGGTTGTGAATCAATGTGCCATTTTTAGAAAACCATCTACATTTATTCCTCCCTCACATCCTCTTCTGGAAGCCTTTGAGCGAGCTGTGGAGGATGATTTATTTAAATTATACAATGACAATCATGCTAGATCCCATTTCACAAACTTGACACAACATGAGAGAAAGGCGTTAGATAGTTTAAGAACCAATGGGGCCATTACTATTAGACAAGCGGACAAAGGTGGAGCTGTCGTTGTAATGGACAGCTCCATATATAGCAGCAAGATGAATGCCATGCTATCTGATGTTGAGACTTACTTAGCAATACCAAAATATAGCTTA
Organism: Protopterus annectens; assembly: GCF_019279795.1. Classification (NCBI taxonomy): domain Eukaryota; kingdom Metazoa; phylum Chordata; order Ceratodontiformes; family Protopteridae; genus Protopterus; species Protopterus annectens. The sequence continues at coordinate 634,521,309 of NC_056744.1, read as the reverse complement.
AATAGTCTCATTAAGAACATCCACGCCACGCTATATGATTTGTTGTTAACTAGTGTGATTGATAATGATTTATATCAGTATCTACTTGTTGATAAACCCTTAGTACCATCCTTTAGAGGTCTCCCCAAAATACACAAGGACGCAAATGATCCTCCCTTGCGTCCAATAGTATCTAGTCGAGGATGGCTTACTGAGCCTCTTTCTATTTACCTTGACAAGGCTCTTAAACCTATTGTTTTGAATGTCAAGCATATTTTGAAAGATACCATCAATTTTCTAGAGAATTTAGCAACCTTTGAGCAGTCCTTTTCTTTTAATGATGTTTGTATATTAGTATCATTGGACGTCAAGTCACTGTTCACTTCTATTCCTAACGACATAGGCTTAGAATACATTAGAGCATTTTTGACACACAGTGAGCTCACACCTCACATGGTAGATAGATGTTTATCCCTACTTGAAGTAATTCTTGAAAACAATGTGCTATGCTATGACAACAGATACTACTTACAAACTAAAGGGGTAGCGATGGGCACCCCTTGTGCCAACGCTTATGCCAATTTAGTTTTGGCACATTGGGAACAGCTTTTTGTGTTTAATCAAGATTCCATCTTTCTTGACTCACTGTTATTCTACAATAGATTTGTGGATGATGTCTTCCTTTTATGGGGAGGCACTGTTGAACGTCTTTTAGACTTTATTGAGTATCTCAATTCAACCACTGATTTTTTGAGTTTTGATTCTGTACATTCCTTTAGACATGTGGATTTTTTGGATGTGAGCGTGTTCAAGAACAGCCATGGTTTTGACACTGAGCTATTTAGGAAAGATTGTTGGAGGAATAATTTACTCCACAGAGATAGCATGCATCCTCAACACATCTATAGGAATATTGTTCAGAACCAGGTCATGAGAGCCTCTAGATTAACTTCTACACATCCAGTATATCAAAAACAGAAGTCTGATTTAGTTACTAATTTTACTAATAGAGGCTACAACAGGAAATCAGTCCTTGAAGCTGTTTCTGAAGGTGACAACAAGAGGGACAACGAAGCCTTACCCATCATTAGGAGACGGGGCATACAGAGCACAAATTCTACCCAGGTAGTTAGACCTCAGACCAATAGGATTATGATTCCATATACTAATAAGAATAAACATATTCTGAAGATTTTTAACAGGCATTGGAATCTCCTTACGGTAGATGACAGTATAAAATCTTTAGTTGACAATAGACCTCGAGTTGCTTACAAGAACATGCTATCGTTGAATAGGCTACTTTGCTATGACAGACCTCAGATGATTGACAAGACAAGTGCACGAAGTGGTACTTTTGCTTGTCTTTCTTGCAAACAGTGTAGACATATAGCTAACACTGACAAATTCATACATCCTGATACACACAGGATCTATATTTTCAAACATGTTGCTAGTTGTAAGTCCACTAATTTGGTTTATCTAGCCGAGTGCCAAGCATGCAACAAGTTTTATGTGGGTATGACCACTAGGTCGTTAAGAGAACGCATAAGAGAGCATATTTATGCGATATCTAAAAGTAACATACTGAATGCCCTTGCAAAACATGTAGCTGAGGCAGGTGAAAATCATATCTTTAAATTTCTAGTCCTTGAACTGGTGAAGACAGACAGTAGATTAGGCAATGCTAAGAATAGGGTTGAAGAAAGAGAAGGCAAGTGGATTACTAAATTACAAGCACACAGGTTTGGGCTCAATGAAAGGCTTTCTATTAAGCCTTTTTTAGCCTCCAGACCATTGAAACATTGATGTTTATCTTTATGTTTTTTTATATAGTTGTTTTTGTATTAAGGTTTTTAACAATCATGTTTGGTTTACATGTTTTTATGCATATGTTTCTTTGTTTTCATTCAGTTGCAGTTTTATATATTTTTGGGACTCAACTGTTTCTTTAAGTCAATTATGACATCATGCTACTGGATGTTTAAAAGAGATTGTTTTCAGCAGCCTTTTATGTCTGATGAAGCGTTGGGTGTCAACGCGAAAGCGCTTACTACTACTCTGCTGCAGTTATTGTTATCCACAATAAAGAAGAGTTATTTCTACTAGTGATTTTCTTGGACTTATTCGTTGAATTTTGAGTATCAGCTTGTGGTGCACTCCCTATCCTCATTTTTTTCTACAAGATTATATATTCCCCATTCTGAAGGAGGTATGGGCCTCCTTGAAACTAATTACATGTGTAGAGCTGCAATCTTAGGACTGCATACACATCTGCTGACCTCACAAGACCCAAATCTAGTGGAAGTTTTAAAACATGAGGAGAATAAGTCTAAGATGACTTCCCTTCTTAGTTTAGCAGAAGCATATAGGCATCCAGTGGGAATGGAAATAAAACCAGAAGTAGATAAAAATCAGGCAGCAACTGAATGTGTCAAAAATCAAAAGAATGCATATAAGGTGAAGGATCAGCTGAGAAGGCAAGAAATATAGAAAATGCATAAATACAGTTGCAAGTACAGAAAACCCTTAGAAAAACCTCATATCAGTCAGGACTGAATACATGAATGGTTAAGGAGAGGTGAATTTAAACCAAAAGATGAAAGGTTAATATTGGTGGTCCAATGTAGTGGACTATATACACATTGATCTATAAAGTCCATTGAACATGTAGAAGAAACAGACAAATGTAGGTTTTGTAAAACAGAATTGGAAACAGTTGCACACCTCGTTGCTGGTTGTGACATACTAATGGCAGAAGGACAGTATACAGAAAGGCATAATAATGTGGCAAGACTGTTGCATTGGGGATTGCGCAATCATTATAATAATGAAGTTGCTGAAAAACACTGGAAACATGAGCCACAACGCATTGTAGAAAATGATGAATTTATATTACATGTGACCACCCATTACCAGCAGTTCAAAAAATAGATGTGGGAAAACCAGATACAGTAGTCCGTGAAAAGAAAAGAAAAGAAAAGAAGCACTGATCATTGAAATGTTTACACCCAGCGACTGCAGTGTCTTGCATACAGAGAGACACAAAGTCATAAAATATCAGGATTTGCAGGCACAAATGAGAGCAGTGTGGAAGAAAGATACCCAGATAGTTTCAACAGAAGTAGGAGCAACGGGTTTTATAAAAAAGAATTTACAGTCATATTTAGATATCTAACAGATACATACTGTAATTTTTTTCTTTGTGGAGCTTTTCTCCCTGGGCCTCTGCTGAAAAAGGGCCTTTTCAGCTCAGTCAGACACCCCCGGTTAACAAATGTCAAATAAAAATAAAATAAATGTAGCCCTGTATGAACTGCAAAAGGAGGTAATTCTTGGTACACTGAAGGTGCTGTGAAGAGCACTTCTGTCTAACATCAAAGATTGAAACAATCCTAATTTTATGAACTTTAATCATACTTTGACTTAGGAATGGGGTCCATTCCCGTCCTTGTATTACAAATCCAAAAGTCTTGGAGAAATTAAAAAAAAACTGTGTTGGATATTTCCAACTTTTTAGTAGAACACCATACTGACTGGTGATGTCATGGATGGCTAGTGCTTGCACATTATTTTTAGCTGGCATGGTCTGCAATATATTAAATGGATTGATCCTGTTTAGCAAAGTGAGTGGAAGGGTGCAAATATAGGTAGCTTGGTGTATTCTATTGTTGAACTTCTGTTTTCCCTGTGGCACAGTATCTGTTGAACTACTTTTATCTTTGCTGCTATAGTCAATTGTTTAACATATTGTTTCATGCCTGAGTTATCAGCATGGATTCTATATTCTGTGTACCGCACTGCTAACATTTTCTGAAATATTAGTTGCCTACAATTTAATGCCATGATGTTAGGCCATTGTTTGAACTTTTCCAGGTATGTTGCAGATAGGTTTGAGGTTTACACTTGCTAATACTCCTGACTGCTTTGTGAGGATGACCATATTGGGGTACCTTGCAAAGGCAAAGATATTCACTATATTTGCAGTTGTCTTTTTTATTTGCATTATATTTTAACCAGTAAGGTATTCTATATTTGATTCTAACTGCTCTCTTATTTTGCATGCAGATTCCTCAGAAGGCATATAAATTGACATGGTATCTCAATTTCTCCAAAATTTTGCCTCAGTTTGTTATGGTTGACACAACTAAAGGCTTTAGATTAGTCAGTAAAGCAGAAGTAAATATTTTATTTCTGAAATGCCTTCCTTTCTCTATTATTGAGACTGCTTTCAATTTCATCTGTTGTGTCTCTGTCCCTTCAAAAACAGTTTATACATCTGACAGTTCTCATTCCATACAATGTTGGAGTCTAGTTTGTCAGATCTGGAGCATTATCTTGCAAGCATGTGAACATTTTTTATTATTTGAGCACTTTTTAGCATTACCCTCTTTTGGGACTGAAATATGAACTGATCTTTTCAAAACCAATGGCTACTGTTTTGTCTTCCAAATTTACCAGCAGTTTCCAAGCAAAACTTTAACAGCATCATTTTCCGGGATTTAAAATAAATGAGCTGTGATTTCATCACAATCCACAGCCTTGTTATGAGCAAGACTTTTAGGGCTCATTTAACTTTGCTGTCCAGGATGTCTGGTTCTTGATCAGAAGACAAACCATCAGAGTGAGCAGTTGTGTTGGAATCCTTTTTATATCATGCTTATGTATATTTTTCCACTTCTTCTTGATATCTTCTGCAGTTTCTAGGTCTTTCCTGTTTTTGTTTTTTATCATTCCCATTTTTACTTGGAAGTTTTCTTTAATACCATCTTCTGAAATATATATTTTATTTTTTCCATTCTATTTCATTATTTCAGTTTTTTGCACTAGTCATTCAAACATGTCTGCTTGCCTCGTCTTTGTATTCTCTAAAACTCTGCATTAATTTTGATGTATTTCCCATTATACACTCTTTTTTTGTTTTCCTTCTTTCCTCAGTCACTTCCAAAGCCTCCACAAACAGCCATTTGCCCTCATAATCTTATTTTTTATTTATTTATTTTTTATTTTACATTTGATAACTGGGAAAGTCCGACTTTCAGTCCATTTTCAGCGGAGGCCTGGGAAGAAATGATCCAAATACAGTACAGTACATACATATATATACATTTTGGCATGCAGTATGCAGATATTAACAACCTGTTGTTGAAAGAAATATATACAGTATATTACAAGAATACATTTCAGCATGTAATAAGCAGAGTTTAACAATTTCTTGTTGTAAGTATTATATGCAGTACATTGTAAGATTGAAAACAGTACAATAATTAAAATTACAATTTTTTTTTTTAGTTTAGTACGATAGGTGTTCATTTTAAAAGCCCTTATGGTTGGGGTAGAACAGGTGTACCTGCATAACTAGAGGAAGAAACAGGTGATCCTTAGCAGAATTCATGCAACAGTGCAGTGGGGTGGTTTTACCTGGGGAGTCACAAGAGCAAAGCCAATTGTTTGAATAGTGGGTTTTGAGGAGTTTTTTTTTTAAATTGGAAGGTAGAGGTTGTCGAAGTTATGTGGTGTGGGAATGAGTTCCAGATTCTGGCTATAGTGCAGGCAAAGAGAGATTTACCGGCATCATTTTTGTGTTTGATGACATTTATAAGGTTTTGGTTACTAGATCTTAAGGTTCTGGAGGTTGTGTAGGGCTGAATTAGATTCTGTAGTGCAGGGGTTTTGTCAGGCAAGTAATAAAGTTTGTGTGCTGTTGAGAGTTGATTAGACAGTGATGGGATCTATGACAGGTCTCAGATGCGAACTTGGCAATCTTGTTGTAACAAGATTCCATTTTAAGTTCAGTGTGGCAAAGATTTGTCGGTATAGGGGAGACATAACGGAGGATGGATAAGAGATGAGTTCTTGTAATTGTGGATTTGGTATTCTTGGTCATGAACTGTTTGTTTCTATAAAGGAGACCAATCTTTTTGTTTACTTTCTTGATTGTTTGGGCTATGTGAATGTCATATCTGAGGTTATTATTGATTACTACCCCTAACAGTTTTGTGAGGGTTGTTGGGGGGATTTTGATGTCATCTTTGGAGATTATGGTGAAATCACTGCTTAGATGATGAGATCTACCAGAGCCAAAGAGAATTAGGTTGTTGTTTTGGGATTAAGAAGAAGTTTGATATTGGTGAACCATGCTTCAGCTAATGCAAACTTATTTTGAGTTATGGTTTGTAGTTCATTTAAGGTGGGGCAGCACATATAATGGTGGTGTCATCTGCATATTGCACTACTGCGGCAGATAATGAGGATCCAGCTATCTAGTTTGTAAAATGGGAGAACAGCAGAGGACCAAGAATGGATCCTTGAGGGACACCTATGGATACTGGTAGTAGAGACGACAATTGGTCATGCCATAGCACTGCTTGCTGATGGCCTGATAGATTGTTACTAAACCATGATATAGTGGAAGAGTTTATGTTAAGGGTAGATAGAGTTTCGAGAAGAATGCTATGGTTTACCATGTTGAAGGCTTTAGATAAGTCTAGGAATATGGAGGATACGAATAGTCCCTTGTTTCTATGGTGATTGACTATGTTGGTAAATGAAAGTAGTGCTGTGGTGGTGGTATGGGAAGGTCTAAAACCGTGCTGAGAATTGGATAGTAGGTTATTTTTCAGGAGATACTACATTAGTTGAGTTAACTACTATCTCTAATATTTTTGATAAAGGTGATAGAATTGCTATTGGGTGGTAATTGGTGAGCTCTTGGGATTTACCTCCTTTGTGGAGTGGAATAATATGAGATATTTTCCACAATGTGGGTACTGTACATTCAGATATTGACCTATTTATGAGAATGGATATGGGATAAGGCTATGGCCTCAGCTGCTATCTGAAGGAAGTCGGTTGGAAATTTGTCTGCTGCCAGTATGGTTGGTTTAAGTTTTCTCAGGAGTTTAGTAATAGTTTTAGTAGGCACTGAGTGCAGGGAAAAGCTATAGCAATTGTTTTGTTTATTGAAGTGGCTATGGGTGACTTTTGGTATGGGGTTGGTAGTACAATTTTGGGTGTTGGATAGGGCTTGGACTGTTTCGGTAAATAATTTGTTGAATTGTGTGGGGGTGTTATCATGGTTATTTGGTAAAACAGGGGTAGGGGTGGTAGATTTTCCAGGGTGCAGTATACTATTTATTGTGGCCCAGAATTTTTGAGGGTTATGAGCAAATATTTCTTGCATGGTTTTATAGTAATTAGTTTTGTCTAGTTTAATTTGATTTTTTTTGGCTTTGTTGCAGAATTCTAAATAGTTTTGTTTCAGGGAAGTTGTTTTGTGTTTATGAAATTGTAATCAGGCTTTGTCCCTACCTTTCATTATAGTTTTTGTCTCTTTTGTTAGCCAAGGGGCATAGTTAATTTTGACTCTAATGGTTCAGGAGGGTGCATACTCATTTAGGATTTTAATGAAAGCTGAGTTAAAGTATTGCACGGCTTCATCTAGAGGTAGTTGAGTTAGGGGAGGCCAGTTACTGCATTTTAGTGCATTGATTAGGTCATTAACTTTGAAGTTCTTTTTGTTCTGTACTACCCTGAGGGTGGGTTGGATGGTGTGGTGGGATCTGTTCCTAATAAGGTAGTTTGCTTGATGGTCACTCAGACTGTCTGGGAGACAGCCTGATTGTTGTATGGAAGTGGGATCAGATAGCAATATCCAGTCTAAGATGGACTGTCGTTTGGATGTCTTGTCAATTCTAGTGGGGGTAGATATAATTTGTGTAAACCCATGTAGGTTGATATGGATAGAGGGGTTGTGACTGGAACAGTCAGATCAGTCAATATTAAAGTCTCCTAATAGTATGGTTTCTTGTGGAAGTGAGGTAGACATCCAGTACAGCAGGCTTTCCAGTATAGTAATGTTATCGCCTGGTGGGATATAGCCACCTGCAATAATTATGTGTTTTCTGGAGTTTAGTTTTACTTTAGCTAATATTAGTTCTATAGCACAAACCACAGAACGTAGACTTCACACAAATAACACTGCTACAGTTGTCTTATACGTTTTCGTCAGCTAACTTCATCAGAATGAAGTAATCCCATCAGTTCTTCCCTATATATACATATGTAATTTAATTTGATCCAATCAAATCGTCCAACCCATTAAATACATTTAATTGAATGTATAATATCAAACAGCATAAAAGACAAGCTTCTAACTATAACATTTCAAGTGTTGCTAAAATCACAACCAATAAACAACACATACAATATGACAAGTACAAATAAATCTTGTAAATAAGTTATACAAGTAACATATACAAATGTTAAAATTCATATATATAACTTGAAAAGATTTATGTTAACTCGTAAATACTATAATGAATGAAAATTTTGTGCAATAGCACCATCTTGTGGTGATAATTGATGAAATTAATATGAAAGGTACAATTTTAAAAACGGGATAAATATTTAATCATATTAAATAGTGGATATTGTTGTTCAAGGTTCAACATAAAATAAGTTAAAATCTTATAAAAATTGTATATATATGCACAAATACATATATTATATTATAATTTTGCAGATCTTAATTTCAAAACAGGTTTTAGGGAAACCATTTCATTCAGACCAGGGGGGCTACTGGCATCCAATATTATTTGCCAATATAACTATTTGTATTCTAAACAAGCTTCCCGTGGTCCTCCCCTAGGATCTACAAGAACCACTTCTATAACAAAGAACTGAAATTTCACCTGATCACATACTAATGTATGTTTGTATAAGGCATTATTGACATTTCCTTTCCTTGTGTCATAATTATGTTCATATATCCTTTGCTTTAATTTTCTCTCGGTTTTACCAATATAGAAGGAATCACATGCTTCACATACTGCAATATATACTAACCCACTAGTATTACAATATGCAAAGCCCTTGGTTGTAATAAGTCTACCTCTACTTTTTTAAAAAAAAATTCACTTTCCTTCACATTACAACAATAGGGACAACTACCACACTTACTTGTCCCTTTCTTGTGGGTTTTTTGTGAGCCATGGTTGGCTCCTTCTGTAATATTCTTAATATTACGACCTTTTCTGTATGTTAATCGAAGAGGTTCTTCAAAAATTCAACTTCAAATCAGTTAGACTGTCAAATTTATTCCATTCCTTGTTAATAATATTTCTAATCAAATAAAACTCCCCATCATATGTGATGGTCATAGCAGACTGATACCATTTCTCGACTGCATGATTTTCTTTGCTAATGTTTACTACATTTTCAATATTTCCTAATATAGGTGAAAATCTAGTCGTCCTTGCCTTGACCACCTCTTCAATGATGTTTTGCAAAACATCACCTGGGTAGCCCTTTTCCTTAAACATGTTTACAATAAGTTCACATTCTTGTTTAAAATTATGCTTATCCCAGATCATTCTACTTGCTCTCACCAACTGTCCTTTAACAATTGCCTTCTTTTGATGTGGCGGGTGAGAGCTGGTATAGTGTAAGTATGTATTAGAAAAGGTTCCTTTCCTGTAAATTTTAGATTTAAAACCTCTGGTGGTTCTCTGAATATTCACATCTAAAAAACAAGTAAACTTTAAAAATTCTGTTCTACTTAAAATGAATTCATAAAATTCTAAAAATGTTTCCATTCTACTGTTCCAGAAAAGACAGATATCATCCAAAAAACGTCCATAATAATTCCAACACTGTTGGAACTCTGAATTAAAAACAAACTTGTTCTCCCAGTATAATAAAATAATGTTGGCATATGTGGGTGCACAGTGTGCACCCATTGCCACCCCTTTTAATTGCCTATAGTAATCTCCCTGAAAATATATAAAATTATTCTTTAGAATTAAATCCATGAGTACTAGGCATGTACGAAATACCTTAAAGGGGATAGAATTTTTACTTTCCAAAAAATTCCTCAAACCACGATAAACCTATATCGTGGGGAATACATGTAAACAGGTCCACCATATACAAGGTTATAAAGAAAGAAGTGTTCTCTTGGTCAGTATTATCTATATGTCTTAAAAAATCCCATGAATCTTTTAAGATATTGGGATGTTTCATCACTGTTTGTTTTAAATGAACATCTATATACTTGGCAAGGGGAGCTGTTAAAGAACTTTCAGCCGAAACTATAGGTCTTAAAGGTGGATCTCTATGTTTTTTATGGACCTTGGGTATGCCGAAAATGGAGGGAACTTTAGGTTTCTCAACATATAAAAAATTAAAAGTTTCAAGGTCTATTAGTCCCTCTGATACCAAATCATTTAGACATACAGTGAGTTTCCTATGTGCTATGTTGAATTCATTCACTGATAACCTCTCATAGGTATTTTCATCATTAAGCATTTCAAACATTTTAGCATCATAGGCAATCTGGTCCATTAAAACCACACCGCCCCCCCCTTGTCAGGCTTCATGATCCTTAGATTTTTATTTTCTTTACATGATGTTAAAATATCCAGTTCTTCTTTGGAAAGATTTGAATTTACTTTGTTGTATTTTAGTTTCTCCCTAAGTTCTTTTTCTAGTGAATTCTCGAAGATTTTGAGCTGTGGGTGTAGGGGTGGATTAAACATACTCTTCTTCTTTAAAATAGAAATATCTTTTTCCATCCCCCTACCATTAAAAAAACAGGTCTAAATTATTCTGTCTAATAAACATCTTCACATCCACTAGTAGGTTAACAATATTGGCCTTAACTCTGGGAATGAAGGTGAATCCTTTAGTAAATAAATTAAAGTGCACTTTAGTAATGGAAATGTCAGTGAAATTAAATATATGAAAACCTTTGTAACTAAAATCGCCATCATTAAAACCAATATCCTCTGTAACTATTGTCTCCAGTATGTGTTCCTCCCTTTTTGCTGGTGGTTCCCATTTCTGTAGTTTATAGGTTCCCTTTTCTTTAACCTTTCTGATCTCCTGGGAGAGGGAAACTCTAAAGGGTCACACATATTGTATAATCCACTTTGGTCTTCATTTACGTCATTATTATGTGCATCAACATTATATCTATAATCTCTATAACAATTTTTATTTCTTCCCAATACCCTTGGTTTGGGATATTGTACATTATTGTTATATTCTACCATATCCGTTTCTATCTTTCTAGCCTTTCTTTCATGTACCTTTACACATCTCATTTCTATATCTTTTAATATTTCACGGTATTTAACCTTCTTGTTTTCAATACCAAACAGTAAGTCATTAATAATTTTCTGATTAATAATTTCAATTGCAGTATATATTTTATTCATCTCTCATTCATTGTTTTTAATAATATCTCACATAATATCTGCTCCACATTTATCAAATGCTGCTATAAGTTCTTTGTGAAATGGTGAACCATCTACCACATTGTTCGGGTACTTACACACACGTAAACCCTTGGGAACAATATTCAAATTTAAACAGTATTTTAGGTATACATTATCCATTTCCCAAGATTTATATTTAAATAGCATACTATCCATCTTAGAAATCATTTGTACATAAGTGTCATTATTGCTGTTAGCCTGTGGTCTAAACGGCTCTTTAAAATCTATTTTAAAGTCAAATATGTCTTTAACATGAATGTTAGTACCTTTGTGAGTAACTGCCTCCCTAGTCACTTCCGTGTTAACAGTTTGTTTAGGTTGTAAAGATACTGTCCCATTTGTAGCTGTTATGGTGTTACCAGTTGAAAACCATCCAGGCTAGCCATACGAGGCTGACTGTTCCCCCTCTACTAACTTTATCATTCACAGAGGCCGTCCCTTCTTTCAAAGCAGGACCCATACTTCCTTCCTGGTTACAGTGAATAGAGGAGCGAGTAGAAAGCGTGATTAGTGATTGAGTCAGTGGTGCCAAAACACCCACCAGTTCGGAAATCTGTCCAGTGAGTTTACGAACTTCTTCCACTTCACTACCAATCCTGTGGCTATTGCAGTTGTCACAGTTATGATTGTCTGCCCTTTCCGGAGAATCCATGACTACAAAATCAAACTACTAAACAGAAAGAAAGTGGTCACTGTGCCAAACCGCAAACAAGTAAATGAACAAAGGCACAGCTTTTCCAGCTATAATGTACAAAAAACTTTTATTTCACAAACCACAGAAGGTAGCCTTCACACAAATAACGCTGCTACAGTTGTCTTATACGTTTTCGTCAGCTAACTTCATCAGAATGAAGTAACCCCATCAGTTCTTCCCTATATATACATATGTAATTTAATTTGATCCAATCAAATCTTCCAACCCATTAAATGCACTTAATTGAATGTATAATATCAAACAGCATAAAAGACAAGCTTCTAACTATAACATTTCAAGTGTTACTAAAATCACAACCAATAAACAACACATACAATATGACAAGTACAAATAAAACTTGTAAATAAGTTATACAAGGAACATATACAAATGTTAAAATTTATATATATATAACTTGAAAAGATTTATGTTAACTCCTAAATACTATAATGAATGAAAGATTTCTGCAATAGCACTATCTTGTGGTGATAATTGATGAAATTAATATAAAAGGTACAATTGTTTTTTTTTTTAAAAAAGAGATAAACATTTAATCATATTAAATAATGGATATTGTTGTTCAAGGTTCAACATAAAATAAGTTAAAATCTTATAAAAATTATATATATATATATATATATATATATATATATATATATATATATATATATATATATATATATACACAAATATATATATATTATATTATAATTTTGCAGATCTTAATTTCAAAACAGGTTTTAGGGAAACCATTTCATTCAGACCAGGGGGGCTACTGGCATCCAATATTATTTGCCAATATAACTCTTTGTATTCTAAACAAGCTTCCCAAGGTCCACAGGAACCACTTCTATAACAAAGAACTGAAATTTCACCTGATCACATACTAATGTATGTTTGTATAAGGCATTATTAACATTTCCTTTCCTCATGTCATAATTATGTTCATATATCCTTTGCTTTAATTTTCTCCCGGTTTTACCAATATAGAAGGAATCACATGCTTCACATACTGCAATATATACTAACCCACTAGTATTACAATTTGCAAAGCCCTTGGTCATAATAAGTCTACCTCTACTTTTTAAAAAACAAATTTTCACTTTCCTTCACATTACAACAATAGGGACAACTACCACACTTACTTGTCCCTTTCTTGTGGTTTTTTTGTGAGCCATGGTTGGCTCCTTCTATAATATTCTTAATATTACGACCTTTGCTGTATGTTAATCTCAGAGGTTCTTCAAAATTCAACTTCAAATCAGTTAGACTGTCAAATTTATTCCATTCCTTGTTAATAATATTTCTAATCAAATAAAACTCCCTGTCATATGTGATGGTCAAAGCAGACTGATACCATTTCCCATCTGGGTGATTTTCTTTGTTAATGTTTACTACATTTTCAATATTTCCTAATATAGGTGAAAATCTAGTCGTTCTTGCCTTGACCACCTCTTCAATGATGTTTTGTAAAAAATCACCTGGGTAGCCCCTTTCCTTAAACATGTTTACAATATGTTCACATTCTTGTTTAAAATCATGCTCATCCGAGATAATTTTTCTTGCTCTCACCAACTGTCCTTTAACAATTGCCTTCTTTTGATGTGGCGGGTGAGAGCTGGTATAGTGTAAGTATGTATTAGAAAAGGTTCCTTTCCTGTAAATTTTAGATTTAAAACCTGTGGTGGTTCTCTGAATATTCACATCTAAAAAACAAAGCTCATTGAAAATAACATTGTAAGTAAACTTTAAAAATTCCGTTGAACTTAAAATTAATTCATAAAATTCTAAAAATGTTTCCATGATACTGTTCCGGAAAAGACAGATGTCATCCAAAAAATGTCCATAATAATTCCAACACTGTTGGAACTCTGAATTAAAAACAAACTTGTTTTTCCAATATAATAAAATAATGTTGGTATATGTGTGTGCACAGTGTGCACCCATTGCCACCCCTTTTAATTGCTTATAGTACTCTCCCTGTAAATGTATAAAATTATTCTTTAGATAGAGTTAAATCCATTTGTACTAGGCATGTACAAAATACCTTAAAGGGGATAGCATTTTTACTTTCCAAAAATTCCTCTATCCGCGCTAAACCTATATTGTGGGGAATACATGTAAACAGGTCCACCATGTCCAAGGTTATAAAGAAAGATGTGTTCTCTTGGTCAGTATTATCTATATGTCTTAAAAAATCCCATGAATCTTTTAAGATATTGGGATGTTCCATCACTGTTTGTTTTAAATGAACATCTATATGCTTGGCAAGGGGAGCTGTTAAAGAACCTTAAGCCAAAACAATAGGTCTTAAAGGTTGATCTCTATGGTTTTTATGGACCTTGGGTATGCCGAAAATGGAGGGAACTTTAGGTTTTCAACATATAAAAAATTAGAAGTTTCAAGGTCTATTAGTCCCGCTAATACCAAATTATTGTTCCAAACTTCATTTGTCCCGGTCCCCTTCAATAACACACATCACACCAAATGACATTTGACAACCTTTATTAGATTTCCATAACATAGCTTTGATCACCAACTTTATTAATTACAACTATTCATGATATAATGATACTAAATACAGCATAACATCCTTGTAATGTTAAACAGGGCAGCGAACCTACTCACCCTGCCCTAGCAAGCAGCGTCCATACCTCTACTCACTTTACTTATGAAGCAGCGTCCCATCTCACTTCATATACCATTCATTGCAATGTTAATCAGGGCAGCGTACCTACTCACCCTGCCCAACAAGCAGGGTCCATACGTCTGCTCCCTTACTTTACCTATGAAGCAGCATCCCAACTCACTTCATTCACCATCCATTGAATTACCATCCACCAAATAAACACCATCCTTACCTCAGCTTGCTTATCTATTGAGCAAGCTTCCTCCAACTACTCATTTCCTTTTCCCAGATCCTTGAAATGAACATCCAGACATCAGAGGGGGAACAGAAGAAGCCTATCCCTCTTCTCCGCCAACCAGCCTGACCAGGCTGTTCTCCCTCCCTTCTACCCCAAATTGTTCAATCCACTTCCCATAAAGGGAAGGGTCAAGCCAAACATCATTTGGTGTACCCATCATCTGTAAAGCACCTTAGAATCCTGTCATAAACCCCTTTGCAATGCCATCACTGAAACACACCCTAATGAAACTAAATAAAATAGATTACCATGACCCCATTGTAACACCGGAACATCCACACCAAACTTGCCCTCGGGCAGATAGCCTAGTACCTACCTATGAACCTATAATCAATGGGACGGTGAAAGATGACACACTGGCTAGGCTTATAAATGCCCTCAGGCAGATAGCCTAGTACCTACCTATGGTCCTACCTAAGAGAACACATAGCCTTTTAGCCCACTGCCTTCAAAGATGAAATCATGGCTCAACATGAATGTATTGACAGCCTATAACCACAACAAAACCACAAACTATAACCTTTGAACTCAAGATGGCACCCAGTCAAACAACTAGTAGCAAGTCTCACACTCAAGACCCTGTTAACCATAGCATATTACCTTAACCCGCCCACTACCCAGTTCTATGTGTGCAACAACTCCATTACCAAAGGGAATAGTCTAACTCCAAAACTTTAATGTCCTAACCTTAGATGGCAGAAATCCAGCACCCCTTGACCTAGTTCCTGAAAGCTCACCTATGCTCAACAATGAAATATTCTATGGGCCAAGCCATAAACACCCCCAGTTCACTCATTACCAAACTATTCTTAACCCGTTTGTCCCTAGCCTTTCCCCTCAAAAGCACTCTTTCCTTATGTTACCTATACCACTAGTATCCTACAGCTGCCTTAGCCTGCAACCAGGCTTCCTTAAACCTTCTAACTCCCCTGTAACAACGCACCCAGTTTCTAAAACTACCCCAATGCAGCCACCTACCTACCATGCTGCCTAACACCCTATCTACAAAATTCACCCAAACCCCAAGTGAAATGATACTTGTGCTATTCTGTAAAATTTTAACCTGGTATGTAACATGAACACTACCTACTCAAGAGACAAACCTGTCACCCCAACATGCCACCCATTAGGAACAGATTCCAGCATCATGTCAAACCCTCCTTGGCCCTTCCCCCCACATATGGTTCAAACAACTGGATGAGTGAATATGACCACCTAAGGTTCCAAGAAAACAAGGATTGAACTTCACTGGCTTGCAGGAGCTGTAGGGCTGTAGCCCAATAAGTCCCTGTGCTCCTATGAACATCGTGACTCTACGCATCCCATGGGATCCCATGGGATGCCCACTCCCCATAAACCATCCCCGACAGTTTTCCCCTTTGGCACCCTTTACCTAACTCTTCCTTACTTGCCCACTATACCAATGCAATAATCAGCTCCCACTAATTAAACACAGAGCTCAAACATGCCTTATTAAGAGGATTACTCAGACCCTTCTTGTGCCCTATTCAAGTGTCAAGAATGTCCATCCTATCAAACAACACCTTTCAAATCCCCTTTCAAGCCACCGCATGATGCCTTCTGCACTCCAAAAATCTGCAAAGAAAGAAACAATGATAAATTCTATGTGCACACACCTCATGATTACTTAACATG
The DNA here is from genome assembly GCF_019279795.1 of Protopterus annectens. Lineage (NCBI taxonomy): Eukaryota > Metazoa > Chordata > Ceratodontiformes > Protopteridae > Protopterus > Protopterus annectens. The sequence continues at coordinate 634,504,777 of NC_056744.1, read as the reverse complement.
AAGGTACTGACCAGGACCCCCTGCCACCTTTGATATATACATCTTCATATTAGAAGAAATTCATAGTTTTTTAGATTTTAATGTCAATAACAATACATCTGAAATCTTCATTTGGGATGCAATGAAGGCATACCTGTATGGCAGAATAATTGACTGGTATAAGAAAAAAAGACTTTTATGCGATAAAGATTTAAAAGAGATACAAACAAAACTAGATATCGTGAATCTTGAGTTATCAAAAAAACTACAAGAAAAATCCAAATCGGATGAACTAAAAACCTTAAATAAGAAGTATCTTGAGATTCTTAATCATAAAACTATGATTAGTTTAGAGAAATATAAATTTATTAATTTTTCAATGAATCTCAGATCTTTGAATATATTATCCAATAAAGTAAAAAGATTGAATAAATTCAATCACATTAAAGAAATATACTCCCCTCAAAAGAAAAAAATTAGTATCTGATTTACATAATATATTAACTGAATTCAGAGAATTTTTTCTTAATCTAAACCAATCTTCTGCATTAATAAACTCAAAGAAAGAAATTCAAGCCTTTATTAAAAAAATTCTAAAAACAGATTAACAGATGAGCAAATTAAATTATTTGATAGGCAAATTACTTTAAAAGACATTCAAGAACAAATTAATACTCTTAAATAAAACAAAGCACCTGGTAATGATGGCATTATTCCAGAAATTTGTTAACTTCTACCAGATAAAGCACTAACCTTATTACTTTCAATTTTTAATACTATACAAAATAAAAATATTATCCCCCAATCATGGAAATATACATTCATCTCTCCTATCCTAAACCCTGAAAATGACCCTACAAAATGTAATTCATATAGACCTATTTCATTACTAAACATGGACTATAAAATATTCATGTCTATATATGCAAAGAGACTTAAGATTTTTCTTCCCAATTTGGTAGCTGAAGACCAAACAGGTTTCATAATAAACAAAACAACTAATGATAACATTAAAAGAATAATAGCCTTAATTTAGTCAACTAAAAACCTAAAAAATAACTTAACTATAATTAGTTTAGATATAAATTGTGCTTTTGCACTGTTAATTAGGATTATTTATTTATTCTTTTATAGGAACTCAATTTTTCAAACAATTTTATAATTCTTATTAGCCAGTTATATATAGGTCCTCAAGCTTATGTCACAATTGGCTCTAATATTTCCCAGTTCATACCTATTACCAAAGGAACTAAACAAGGTTGCCCTTTATCCCTCTTTTATTTACCTTAGTCATGGAACCTTGGGCAAATTTGATTAGAGATAATAGTAATATTAAAGGTTTTGATATAAGTCTTAATAAAACCTCAAAGATTCAAATGTTTGCAGATGACATTTTGATTACTTTGGCTGGTAAAACCCAACAATTCAAGAATTATTTAATGATATAGATTATTTCCAAAAAAAAATCAGATCTTAACTTTGATCATAATAAAACACAAATCTTGTTATCTGGTTCAAAAATATAATATTCAAAATGAATTTAAAAATATGTACCACAATTCCAACAAAATAATTATTGTGAATAGCTTAAAAGAAATCCAAAAATTTAACTTTGATAAAAGTTTAACAGAAATAGATAACTTAATAATAAATTGTCTAAAATAAAATTCTCAATAGAGGAGAAATTATCAATCATAAAGATGATACTTTTACCAAAAATACTATACATAGTCCAATCTATCTCTATTCCTCCACCTTATACAGTAATTAAAAAATGTAATACTATGATTAAAAAAATTCTATGGTATCCAATTAAGCCCAGAATCTTTTTAACATATCATAATGTATAGCTGGGATAATGGAGGTATTGTATTACCAAATTTAGAAATAGGTTCATAGGTAGGTACTAGGCTACCTGCCCAAGGGCATTTATAAGCCTAGCCAGAGTGTGTCAGCTTTCACCGCCCTTTGTCAAGAAGAGCCAATGTAGTGATCCCAGAGGTGTATTTTCTGTTACCCATCCACTCATCAAGGTTTCCCTGAGTGAGGAAGTGTCAAAAGCTTTGGTGAGGTCAATGTAGGCTGTATGAACTACCTTCCCCTCATCTATGGCCTTGGTGACTGTCTTGAAAGTCAACCAGGTTTAGTAGGCATGATCTGCCCTTAAAAAGATGAACTGGGTTGGGTCAAGTGTTTGGAGGTTCCCAGTGTCTTTGTTAATGAGTTCCATGATGATGCGCTCCATAGCCTTGCAGACCAGGCTAGTCAGGCTTATGGGGCGATAGTTACCAGGGTCAGTTGTGGCCCCTCCTTTGTGGAGCAGAATAACCATTGCTGTGCGCCATTCTATGGGCACATAGCCTGTGGAGAGGCTGAGGTTGAACAGTGTGTTTAGGTGGGGGGTTAGTTCATTCTGTAGTTCTTGCAAGATGCAGCCGGGGACACCATCTGGCCCCATTGATGCTGTGATTTTGGCTTTTGAAAGGGCTGTTTTCACCTGTGCATCTGTGATTTCTGGGTCACTATACTTTTCTGGTATTGTTGTGGGCCCTTTTGGGGGTAAGAGGGGGGTGAAGTTTGCACTGAATCTATCTGCCAGGATGTTGTCAATATCAGAGGGTTCAGTATATTTTGTGCTATTTTGCACTAGCTCAGAGCATATCTGTGAGTTGCCATTTAGATTGCTGACATAGCTGAAGAAGGCTTTGTGGTTATCTTTCGAATCCTTGGCTATTTTTCTTTCGAAGTTAGCCTTGGAGGATTTTATGAGGGACCTTAGTTTCTTACTGATACTGATCAGGGATGTCTTTCCTTCTTGGGATTTGCTTTTTTTCTGAACTAGTTTTCTCCTTCTATTGTATAGCCTGTTTATGGCAGGGGTCCACCAGACTGGTTTCCTTCTCTTAGGGGAGTGAATCTTGGTTTTGCTAGGGATGGCACGATCCATGCATCCTTGTAGGTGCTCACAGAGTACATTTGTAAAGTTTCCTGCATCCTGGACATTGTTATCTTTTAGCGTGGGGGCTGTGAAACTTACCACCTCTGTCTTAAGTAAAGTGAAGTTTGCTATAGAAAAGTTTTTCACTGTGGTTTCCTTGGTTGGAGGTGGTGGTGTGGTGTTGACATTCAGTGTGATTAGTTTATGGTCTGATCTAACCAGTGACGGGTTGACCTCCGGTGTGGAACACCTGTCGCCCATGTTGGTGATGACCAGGTCCAATATGTTTTCACCTCTGGTAAATTTACTCAATCTCCTCAGTTATTAAAACAGTTTTGTATCTTATAGATAGTAAATATTCAGATAAATGGAAAGACTTTATGTTCATCACAAAATTTAAATAATAATAATGATTTCGTTAAGCTAAGATTAATAAATAACACATTCATATGGAAACTAAAGGAATATTTTTCCTTATGCCCTACCCAAACTTTTATATCAAATTATATTAATATAATTTTGAAATCCTTTAAAAATTTCATTCATAGATTCCAATCCTATGAAAATTGGTTATTCCTTATTTTCCCCATAGCATATACACAGGGGGTTATTTTCTCCACAGATTTTCATAAAATGTTAATACTTGAGCAAAAACATCTGATTTATTGGCATCAACTGGTAAAAAATAATGAATTGCAATCCATTAATATTTTATTGGAAGAGAATGATCTTGATTCATCATTATGGCTGGACTTACAAGAAGCTAGAAATTGTATTCAAAATAAACTTGATTTAATACCCTCTTCAGTTAAAAATGTAATTCCCAAATTCATTCAGTACCTGATTGTTTTTTCTCAACAGAGCAACTTAATTAAAATTAGTCTGTCATATATATATATATATATATATATATATATATATATATATATATATATACAATTAAATCAGACTTAGATATATTTCCTGATAAGTATTGGAAATATTTCTCTGACAATAATTGTAACCCTTCAGATAAAGATAAATTGAATTTTCTTCAGCCAGCAGGTAAATCTTCTACATCACTTAAATGGAGAATGTTTACTTGGAGATTTTTAAATAGATCATAAATCACTCCATATAACATAAATAAGATGTTTAAAGAAGATATACTTAGTTGGAGATACCTGAAGGTACAAAATGCTGATTGGGCACATATTTTCTATGATTGTTCACATATGAAAAGATTTTGGGAAGATATCAATAATTTCTTGCAAACAATATTTACTAATAGCTTCCTACTTACTAAGTCATTAGTTTTATTTAATTCTCCAATCCCATCCTGTGTTAAATCAAGTACATATTTGATTCTTTGGTCTGTATTGTCCACAGCTAGGAAAGAAATCACCAGAAATTGGAACTCATCACAAATTTCCTCTTTTCAAAACTTTAAAGGCCTTCTCTTGAAAGTATCCAAATTAGAATCAATGACAATCAAGTCTAGATCTTCTAGGAATACAGCAATATATGGTTGAACATAACTGATTTATTAGAAAATAAATAACTTAAAGGTATTAATCAGCTTTTATACATTTGTTCTAACTTGTTTTATTTGTATGTAGTATAGTGAACATCTCTTTACATAGTTCATTGTCTTTTTTTATCTTTTATATTAGTATTTTGGTTTTTATTTAATTAATTATAAAATATGTTCAGTTCTATATTAATAATTGTATGTTTCAGAAATGACTTTAATAAAACATATTTAAAAAATATATATTCCTACAGCTATAACACTTGCCACACGGGGAAGTGACCATCACTATGTAGTTGTTTCATTGTTTGATTTTTTTGAATTGGTTTCTTATGTATAAAAGATGTGAAGGTGCTATTTTTTTCAGTGTTTTACTCCTTGAAGGCTTTTTGCTGAAGAATTAGAGAGTTTAATAAAGATGTTTTGTGGGTCTGTAGCCTTGTTGTTTTATATGTAGCTAAGGAAGCAGGTATAGTGTTATTACTTTAAGGGGGAATGGTTTTGATTCTGTTGATATAAATGATGCTTTATGACTGAAAGCATCTTTTTGTATTAGCAGAGCAACTTTGCTGACTGATAGCAGTGAGGAAAGCCCAGGCAGAGAGGGTATTTACCTTTTGTACAAAGGAATTGAGTGACCAGTACAGCAGCTCAGGGCGAAAGCATTGTCCACAGAGAAAGAGAGCACCTCACATTTCAGAGAAGGCTGGAAGTTGCACTACTGAAATTTGCAGAGACTCACACACACACACACACACACACACACACACACACACACATGCACATACATAGAGATATAGATAAATATTTCTATTTAAGAAAGTAAATCTACATGCTGTTATATGCTGTGCTTCATTTTATTATGACAAATGTCAGAGCTGCTGCCTAGATGTAATCTAGTTCATTGCATTATGCTAATGTTATGTGGACTAAACTGCCGCCACATTTAAGTAGTTACATCACCGATCACAGTAATCTGAGAAGGAGTCATAAGCTCTGTGCAGATTTATGCCAGAGGATATGAGGGTATTGAGTGAAGCAGATGAAAGAGTATGGATTAGTTCTACCCTAAAGCTGAAGTCCATTGTTACAACTAGACAAAATTGAGTTTAACAAACCATAATCATTTGGGAAAACTTGTAGTTTGGAAAACTGCAATGTTATGCACATCTGTCAGTTAGGAATTACATCCACTTTAAGAAGATTTGTAACATACAGAAAGATAACACATTACTCTGAAACAGAACGAAGCAAAAAAAGACACTGGGCAGTGCAGTGTATGTGTGCCAGAGAAGGATTTTATATTCATTTTCCTACGTGTTTCACAAAAATTTGTCAGTCATTGGCCTCTTGTATAATGAAACTTCAACACCACTTAAGTTTTCCAAAAGAAAATCCTTACATTTTGACAGGGTGACATGGTTACAGCAAACACATGTACAATATGAGTGGCACTGTTTTACTCCATATGCATCAGTTTTCCTTTCAGCATGCAGGATAACTGATTTGAATTTGGAGGTGAGGTGTTTTTATACATAATAGTGTCCATCAGCACTCTTAGTGCAGACAGACAGACACATTTTGGATGGTACATTTTCATAATTAAGATGAAGCATTGAATAAAAGTTAAATGAATCTAGAAGAAAGCTAATTCACTTAGCTATACTTGAAACTATGGAAATCTCACAAATGTATTGCTTTCTTTGAACAGCAATTGTATGTTAAAACTAGCCCATAAGGTATAGCTGACTAATTTGTAAGTACAGAAAAAATTGTCACACCAAATAGACCAATACAAGCAAAACAAAAATCCAAGTATGGTATCATAAAGAAAGAGGATGCCATGAGGTTGCCGAATCTGTAAAAGGATTCACAAATTCACCCCTGGGATCTCTTCTGTGTCCCTGCTAAACAGAGGCACAGTAAACTAATCTTAAAAGGGTACCTTCTGTGACCTACTTTACAGAGGCACAGTAGGCTAATCTAATAGGGAGGCGGAAGCCAAATACACTCTGGCTAGGCTTATAAATGTCCTAGGGCAGATAGCCTAGTATCTACCTATGAACCTATGAACCTATAAAGATTAGGACTTCTTCCAAGTTTAGATGTTTCAAACTGCCACTTCAGTTTTATTTTCCAAACATATCAAAATCCTTTTACAGATTCGGCAACCTCATGGCATCCTATTCCTTTATGATACCATACTTGGATTTTTGTTTTGCTTGTATTGGTCTATTTGGTGTGACAATTTTTTCTGTACTTACAAATTAGTCAGCTATACCTAATATTTGCATAAAAAACAGACTGGATTAGGACTGTAGAAATATCTGTTAACAATGAAGGCATAGTTTATTGACTGAATTCTCAACATAATGGAAGTGTGTGTGTTAACATTAATAAGCCTCTGCTATGTCTTTGTAAGAGGATGCTGACTATGACTTTTCCCAAGGCTGTGTAGGCATGTTAATATGGATACTTGCTGCCTTGTCTCCTACCACCATTCCCCATGGAGAGCGTTTGGATCACATTATGCTAGAATTGAGTATTCCCACTGTATTTCCTTAGGTAAGTATTACAAAGTTGACTGATTGAATTTTGTAAAATTAGTGCATAGTTAGTGCATACTTCTAACCATGCCAACTTCAAATCTCTCCTGTTCTCCCATCTATCTTCCAAATGGGCATGTCCATGTCACATTCCTACATAACTCCCTCTCTATACTTTGTTTTCTCCTTTCCCACTTCCACTCTCCCTCACACTCCATTCATATTTCTCAAATCATAACTGTTCCTACAAACACACCCGCCATACAATTCCTTTCCTTCTCCTACTGCACCTTAGCTATCCTTATTTCATCTCTCTTGTTTCAAATAAAATAAACTATGTATATACATTTCCCATCTCCACTCCTCTACTTGTATACCCTCTCATGATTATTTATTGCCTTCTGTATAGTACTAGATTCTCAGTTTGACCATACTACTGCACTGTTTAATGTATTAATAGGCTAAATTATACCATATTATGTTTGCATGAATAATTATGTATGTATTCTTAACCTGATGAGCATGTTTATACTATGTAATATATGTTCTTTTATGTATATTTGGAGCTTTTCTCCTTGGGCCTCCACTGAAAACAGGCTCTTCTTGGCCCAGTGGACTTCCCCGGTCATCAAACTGAAATAAATAAACAAACAAACAAACAAACAAATAAATAAATAAATAGTATATTAATGTTTTTCAGCAAATTTGCTATATGTAACATCTGATGATTTTTTATTTCTAATTTAGAAAATGCGAATTACAGCTCAAATGTTCATTGCTATGCTTCACTGTTATTTTGACTCAAGATAAAATGCTGATTAAAGTACAGAAACAAATTAAAGTGAACTATCAATGTCCAAGGTGCATGTGATAATGTTCACAGAAACCAGGGTGACTTGTTCTTCTGAGAAAAAAAAAAACATTGGAAACATCAATGTGCCATTCTCATGTCTCTGAGAAGAGATCTGGAACTGGGTACACATAGCATAGTTTGCTGTGCAAAAAAGTTCCAAGGTTTATTAATAATCTGCATAGCTGCATAGTATTGGTGTATTCTAGGTGCCATCATGGTGTGCCTTGGTAAAGTTAGTGGTGGTAAATTACCATGTCATCAAGTAGAGGTTAGGAAGTTCAGAAATAGTGGAGCACTTTATCCAATGCCAACAAAGGTGCACAGAGTTTCTGTGATAGCTGACTGTTTGTGTGTATGAAAGGCTGATTGAGTGTCCTGACCCCCACCAGTGTGCATAGCATGGCAACAGTCCAGTCACTGATGATATGTTTGAGAAGAAGGGAAAACTGTGGCACATAACGTTTATGAGATGAAAGTAGCAGGAATGGGACATCAGTCATTGCCATGATATGAGGAAATAATTGGAAGAACCCAACTGCTGACAGAAGAGGGAGCCAGAGACACAGACCACCAGTGATAATTACAGAGATTGAAGAGGATCATAGAGTGACAGCTAGGCAGTGAAGGGTGAAGTGACTGTTAAACAACAGTGACAGAAATTCTGGAAGCATTTATCACTGATGCAACAGGGAGTGGCATGAGGTGTGTTCTTCATACATATATAGTGTAGAGCTGGTGGCATCTGACTGCCTACAGCCTGACAACTGACATCTGCTATTGAAGACTCTGTGAAGTACATATAACTGATTTTTTTCTGGCATTATCAGCCAGGCTGTTAATAATGGAGTGTCTATGATTCACAGTCCTTGTATGTATACTTAAAGGAAATGTATGTGCCTTTATGGTTATTACACTGAAGTATGACTAGAAGAGGTATCAGAATCTTGCTAATTCCAGCCATGATAAGTTTTAATCTCAACAAAGTCTTTTAATAAGGAAAGTGTTCTAGGCAAGATAATTCATGGATTCCAATCAATAACTGTAAAATGACTAAATATGATTGTTTGTAGGAAAAAACAAAACAATAATCATTCAACCTAAGAATAACTAAATGTTGATTCTTAAGCTTATTAACTATATTGAGTACAAGAGAAAAAAATTACAGATTAAAAATGCCCAGACAGAAAAGCAGACTCAGTCTAACCTGTGCGTTTCCAAGTGTTATGTCTAATTCATTATTTGCATTGATTTGCCACATCTTACACTATTAAAAATGAAAGGAAAATGTCTGAAAACATATACAAAACTACTTATGGCACTGGTATTCTTGAAATGCAATGAATGACTGAATAATAGATAATATTCCTGAAATATAGATTCCATATGGGAGACCAGTGTCTTACGCATATGGTATATCAAAACCATTTAGCATTTGAAAACATGCTTCAAAGAAAAGTAGATAATAACTTTACAGAATGCCACTTCAAAAACTGCAAATGTATTTTCATAAACTAACATAAGAAAAACATTATTACTAGGAAAACATGTTGGTATTAAGCTCAGTCCTTGTACATGCAAATGACAGAAATACCCCTTTTATTGCAGTAGTAAGTTAAACTAACACATAGGCAACAAAAATGACTACTACCCACAGAAATAAAATGGTGAGATTGGAATTGGCATTGCAGTTCAGCTTATAATAACTTATGAACAAATCTTAAGATGGAAGCTGAAGTTAGCAATAGTCCAGAGCAGACACAGAATGCAGTTCTATCTATGCAGCTTACATAGCTTGTGAAAATGGTTCCCTTACCAAAACTAATTATACAAATGATTAGCAACCTACTTAGGTTCTAACATTTCTGCTCTAAACCTAAGAGGTTCATGTTGGTGTAGGTCATACACAAGCAATAACGCCTGACAAGGTGAGTATTAAATGAGAAATAGACTACCTTGGGGAGGTTTTGGCACCTGCTAACACAAGTGCTGGAAACATCATCCCCAGAAGGTCCATTATGTCCTTGTAATGACCACTCTGAGTGGTTGATATCATTGTGCTTGAAAATGATCTAAGTTGTAATGCGTTTGTTTTATTTTTACTGTGTATTATTTTTTATGATTTGGCATCTAAAGTATAAAACTTTTATAACAGTTAACACAAACCTGCACACAGACACACATGCACATGCACAAATACACGTAGAAACATAGTCATACACACACACTCACAAACACACACACACACACACACACACACACACACACACACACACACACACACACACACACACAAATAGACCCACACAGAAACATAGACTCACACATATACAGCAAGCCAAATATAAGCCCATTTTTTAATCTAAATTTAACACAGCGTATAAGTACAATTTTCATGGAATTGCATTCTGTCGTATTAATATTTTTAAGGAGATGTAATTATCATTTCTATCAATATCCCTTGGCAAAGTGAACAAATAATAGCTCCTGTCATTTCTGCAGTAAAATCACAAAATACCAAAAGTACAGGTATCATAAACTTAAAAGTAAAATGATACATATATATTACATGTATTTTTTCCATTGGGCTCACACTTATTTCAGTACCTTTAATACACATTGTTTACCTTCATTTCTATATTACTAGTAAACTTATCTTTATCACTGTGAATCACCACAGTGTCACATCTGCTATAGTGGCACAAAGATTAAAGCAAACGCTAACAGTGGAACAGAAGCCATGTGGTTCTTGCATTGTAGGAACTGTACCAGAAGCCATTCACTGTAGTCATAATCATTCTCCAATCATTTTCTATAACAAATTAATTTTTCTTTGCCACAATGTTTTTTGTTTGTTTGATTAGTTTTTCACTGATGTTGCCATATGGTAGATCCTAAACTACCATGATTTACTGGTATCAATATTTATGCAATGTTTAATTGTACAGCCTTGTGGTAATCTTCTTAGTGACAGTATTGTGGTTTGTTTCTATCTTTGCCACATCAATGTAGTGCTATAAATAGGTGTTCTCTTTCTTTCACTGATCTAGCATGGTGCATTAATTCAGTGGGTTGGAACAGTGAGTAACCAATGGGGTTTTACTGCTTTTAAACCATTTTCTAAAGCTTAGTACTATACTACCAGTAACTGATGCACATTTTGATCTCTGTAGATCAAACTTGGATGACGGATAAAATGCTGAAAGATATTTTACTCACATTCAAACAGCAGCTGGCTAGATGTGCCTGTTGTCAGGTGGGCTTGCAAGTACCTTGCAAATGTAATTTCTATTGCAGCTATTTTAACAAAAAACTCCAGGTTCAGGCTTTCAACTTTTCCAAGGATTTTTAATTCTTGCCTCCAGCTCATCAATCTACCAGTCTTCGGCAATTTCAATTGTAGTAGAATTTCTGTCACTCTAATGTCTTTCCATCATCTCATTTGCATTGTGTTCATTTCCACTCACCAGTTATGTAAATGAAGTACATAACCTGCTATTTGGCCTTCTTTCCATCAACAGCTAAGCTGGTAAGAGGCAAGAGACTAGCAAACCCTCACCACAATGTACTTTTGACCCCTTATTCTCACTCATTCAAATACTACCTGAAAAATTCTTACTCAGCATACAAACAAAAATTCCAAACACCCACATAACACACTGTATGCTTTCAAACATTTACATTGCGCAAGAAAATCCACACCACAACACCCTTTCAACCATTAGCTCTCATTCACTTTCTTTGAACCTACCTACAGAATACTTCCTACATATATGTATATAAGAAAAATTCCATCAATGCAGGCTCAGGCTCCATAGCTACAAGTCCTGCCACTAGGGGTCAGCCAAATGACAAACCATTGCCATCTCTGCCCTCCCCAACCCACCACTCCCCCAGAGTAGGTGAGCTGACAGCAGCTGCTCACTTCCATCCCCATACACAGTAAAACAAATTACAAGAAATTAAGTGGTTATTTCTGTAGCACTATGGCTTTCACCTTCTAGGGAAAAAACACCTACAAAATTAACTTATTTCATCATTTATACATACCATTTCTAATTCATTAATCCAAACAATCAATCAATTATCATACATTTAATAGGATACCACCTGTTATTATAACTAATTAATAAATATGAGATTAATTAAGCATTCCAAATATTAAATATAGATTAACTACTAACATGAGATTTTATCTTATGCCTCAAATAATGATGTCCAATCAAAATCATTATTTAAACCACCAGGGCCCGGTGTATTAAACTGTAAAATAAATGTAATCTCCAAATTATTTAGTAATATACTCCTGTTCCCAACTCTATTTGATTTAATAGTTGCCAGTGCTAAAAATCTAACTGAATCAGCATTCCCATCATGCACCTCATTAACATGTGGTGCAACACTAGCAGTAGGACTGGCCTTTTTAATAGCCCTAACGTGTTCCTGGATTCTCACTTTAAACTTCCTTTTACTTTGCCCAATATACCATAAAGGACAAGAACAAGAACACCTTATTCCATAAACTACCATAGAACTCTAGTAGTTAAAAAATTATTTAGCACAAATAAATACCAATTAATCCTTGTCTCTTTTGTAACCATCACCAACTTGCACAAGCTACAATTTACACAGGGGAACATCCCTTTGGTCTTCATGGGTGCCTTATATAATGGCACCTTTGAAGACAAAATTATAATTAAAAGTTGTATACCTTGGTAATTTTTGTGATAAGTAATCATCAGAAAACAGTATACCTCAATTGCGCCTCACTACTTATCTTTTGTTCTAAGATAACTGTCCTAGATGAATGATTCTTCCTTGTTCTTATTTTTAAATAATTAAACTTGTTCTCCTACTTTTCTCATTTTAGCATTTTTCAAGATATCAAAGCTATACTCTCTTCTCAATAAGTGAGCTTCCAATTGGCAAAATGTCTCTGTCTTCTACTCAGGGAGTGTCTCTACATATTCACAAATATTCACCATAAGAAAGAGCATCTATTAATTGTCTCAGGTGGATATTATCAGCATGTAGAAAGCTATTAGAACCTGTACATTTTCAAAATTACCTTGTGCGTATATTGTGTCCTTCCTCCCCTTTAACCAAAATATGCAAACAGTTCTCCTCAATACAATCTAATTTATAGGCGAACTTTTAAACACCATTATTTTGACTTACCCCAAAGACAACATCTGATGCCAAAACTTTGTCATGTGTACACTGAAATGACAAATCATCTATGTAATATACATATAATATCACCTTATCCAGAAAAACTTCCATCTTAACTTGCCAGCCCTGTGTATGTGGTTAATATATAGTTCATCAAGCAGTACATTCCTAATCCAATTTTCCTGTTATTTATTTACCTGGCAGGGTTTGTTATTACAAAAAAAAATGAGCTGCAAAATCACAGTTCATGGGTCTACGGCATTTTGCACCTACAGGATGTTTCTTCTTTCTCTAGTGTTGTGGACCATGAAGTCAGTATATTGAAGTAAGGAGGAAGTTCACCATATGACCCCTTGCAGTTTTGCTGTCTGTGGCCTGGTAGTTTTGGGGAGGTGTATTCACTCATTTAGGATCAATGAATGACTTTTCTTTCAATGATTTTTGCCTTGATCCTATCCTTTACAGTAAAACCATATATATATATATATATATATATATATATATATATATATATATATAGATATAGATATATATAGTTTTGTAGTTTAATAAATATATATATATATATATATATATATATATATATATATATATATATATATATATATGTATATATATATATATAATTTAGCATCAAAATGTAGAAGTGCAATTAGGTGAACATGTGAATGCAGAATGTGTGTTGGCTGCCGAATTGCAATTGTACGAAAGTCCTTTAGTGAATACCACTGTGCATTTGCTCATATGAGGTCAACATTATGAACAGAGAGTGCAGTATGCTGTAGCTCAGGAAATTTACCCTTTTTCTCACTGTAGTGCAATCTCAGAGATGGAACATATAATTTGTAGGGGGTGTGGGGGGTACAGGGGGGCTTGCCCCCTCCAAAAATGTGAATTAAAGTGGTGTGTAGTACTGAACTGCACATGTTCATACTGCTGGGAAGCAGTCAGGTAAATGTCAGCAGGCAAATTTTGGAATTGTCGAAGCCATTGGTTCTATCATTTCGAATTGACACATCTTTGACATATTTACCTAATTAGTATTCAGGAATTCAGCATTTTTTTCTGTGTTTGTATATGTGTTTTGATGGTCGAGATTTTGATAGTAAACCTATATAAATATATATGTGTGTATATATATATATATATATATATATATATATATATAGTTATAGCTATAGTTTTTTATATATATATATATATATATATATATATATATATATATATATATATATATATATATATATACACTTATTTCATTACATAGCTCACACACTAAATCTGCATACATTGATTCCATCACAAATGGATGAAATATAATCAAAAGAAAAACAAAAATGTTTTTACACAGGGGCAAGGTCCACCCCTGCATGACCTGTGTGGGAGGCTGTGCCAACCAGACCCCCTGCTAATTACATATACGAACTCTGAGATTGGAAAACAGTGTGGAAATGGCAAAATCCCACTCCACACTCTGCATGTATCCCACAAAATAAATGCCAATATCTTGCAATGAACTGGCAGTTTGACAATACAATCCTCTTAGCTAAAAGTTTGATTCCACAAACATTTGCTCAGATACACTGAACCCATAAATATATATATATATATATATATATATATATATATATATATATATATATATATATATATATATATATATAAAATCCACTTCTGGCCATCGAAATTTCAAAACATCGAAGTTCTGATCATCGAGACCAGAACATCAAAGTTTGAAACACTGAAGGTTACAAATGTAACCAAAAAAAAAAAAGAAAAGAAAAAGAAATTTTACTGCACTACAGGGGGGTAAAGGGAAATCTCCCATTTAGCGCTATATGCAGAAGCGCTAAACGGGAGATTTTCCGTGCCCTGCAAAAACACAAACATTCTCCCACTTACACTTACCTTTTTCTTCCCCTTCAAACCTTCGATGTTTTAAAACTCGATGTTCTTGTCTCGATGATCTGAACTTTGATGTTTTAAATGTTCGATGGTTTGAAGGGGAACTATATATATATATATATGTATGTGTGTATGTAGGTATGTGCTTTCACTTTGACATAGTAAATGATGTAAAAAGCTTCTGCAGACATTTAAATTTAAAATATTTGTATTCAAATAAAGATTCCTCTTTGGGCATGGGAGAGGCTACAGGCTTTAAGTTTAAGAAATCACAATTTATGCCCCCCTATCATAGCACTATTAGAACTTTTGAACAAGTGATTCTCAAAGATTTACATCTCAAGCAATCTGAAATCTTTACAGCAGGTTTCCAAAATTTGAGTATTGAAGAGCGACAGGCTTTGATATCTTTGAAAAATAATCCAGACATAGTGATAGTGGGGGCAGACAAAGGTGGTGCAGTGGTGATTTGGGAACGTGAGCACTACTTAAAAGAAGCCTATAGGCAGCTGTCTAATGAGGAATTCTATCTGAGTTTAATAATGGATCCAATACAAGAACATAAACAAATGATAGATACATTTTTAGAGGAAGCTTGTAATTCCCACAATATAGATCAGTCCACGTTGAGACAGTTATTAGTGGAAGACCCTAAAACACAATACTTCTATATGGTCCCTAAGGTACACAAAAATATTATAAATCCACCGGGACGTCCAATAGTGGCAGGGAGGGGATCTTTAACGGAACCACTTTCTGAGTATTTAGAACATAAGTTAAAAAAACTGTTGCCATATGTCACAGCCAGAGTACGTGATACACAACAGTTTTTGGCTTTGATGGAAAACATAGTAGTAACACAAGAACAATATTTGGGTACCTTGGATGTACAGTCGTTGTACACCTCAATACCACATGCGGGTGGTATTGAGGCAGTACAGTATTGGATGTCACAGTCAGGATTGTTTTCAATACATGAACAAGAATTTCTGATTAAAATACTACAGATAGTCCTGGAACACAATACTTTTACATTCAATAATGTATGGTATATACAGATAAAAGGTACGGCTATGGGGGCAACATTTGCCCCCACATATGCTGACCTTTTTATGGGGTATCTAGAAGTACAATATATATATACCATTCCTGATTGTTTCAAGGAGTCATTGATAATGTGGCGGAGATATTTGGACGACTGTTGGGTAGTGTGGGGAGGTAATGAAGAACTATGGCAGCTATTTGTGGAATATTTAAATAGCAATAGGTATGATATCAAGTTTATAGGGGGTATACACATTCAGGAGGTCCAATTTTTGGACGTAAATGTTACTAAAAGTGATGCTGGAGTTGTGCATACTGACCTATACAGAAAACCATATTCAAAGAATGGATTTCTTTATGCAAATAGCTGCCATCCACCTCACACTATCCAAAATATACCTAAGTCCCAATTCCTAAGGGTAAGGAAAATATGTTCTTCAGATGATCGATACCAAAGACAATCAGAGGAACTTAAACATAGATTTGAAGATCGGGGATATGGCAACAGATATATCCAGCATGCTTATAATCAGGCGTCCGCTATGGACAGGACCCAGTTATTAATGGATAGGGAACCGAGGAACAGTAGTCAATATGTAAGGTTTATAACAACATATGGTAGTAATACATTCCACATTCGAAACATATTGGCTCAACATTGGCACATATTAACATCTGATGGGTTTTTCAGTAGATATGTAGACAAGGAATGTCATTTTGCATACAAGAGAGGAAAAAATTTGGGTCAACATTTTTCAACTTTCAAAAAAGGAGTAACAAAAAAGGTTAATAAAATTGTCACTGTGGGGAGTACTTTCTGTGGTAATTGCAAATATTGCAAAGTCATGGCCAAAACCAAGTCCTTTACCTCAGTTAATACAAAAAGAGTTTTTGACATACGCTATTCTATTACTTGCAATAGCACCTGGCTTATATACATGGCAGTGTGTCAATGTGGTGCTTTTTATGTGGGGCAAACTTCTTGTTTATTTAAACAAAGAATTGCCCTACATATTAGCGATATAAAATGTGAACGCACTAGGAGCGCTTTATATAAACATAAATTAACTCACACAACAGCACATTTTATTTTTATAGGATTGGACTTGGTTGATATACCCAATATCAGTGACTATAGGAGACATGAATTATTGACACAAAAAGAGAGAAGGTGGATAGTGAATTTGGGGGCTTTGTTTAAACCAGGATTAAATGACCATTGGTGACTAATTTGTAGGGAATATTAGATTTATCCTTATGGTTATACATATATGTATGTATATATATATATATATATATATATATATATATATATATATATGTAATTTTATATGTATATTTTTCAGATTTTCATCTATTTATGTCCAGGTTAAATCCAAGGTTGAGTATGAATAATAGTGGTATTTACATTAGGCATCTTTAAATATTAAAATATGAGTTAGGTTGGATATAAATTTACACATAGGGATTTATTAGGGTGTAATTAGTAAATTTTGGCTTAATAGTTGGGGTTATTTGGATATAGCACTAGGCATTCTGACATACAAATATAAACAGTTTCAGAAAAAATAGGAGCTGCACCTTTAAATTTTAGCAGCATCTATGGGATATAATCCGGGCCTTGGCAGTGATTCTACGCACACTGAAGACGCTGTGAGCGAAACCGGCCACCGGTCTGTGTATCTGTGGGCAGATTTGCCAAATAAAAACGGTCAAACTTTCCGCTGTTACATTTTTATTTTTTATGAGTGCTGGAGCGTTTGTGGATCACATATATATATATATATATATATATATATATATATATATATATATACACTTATTTCATTACATAGCTCACACACTAAATCTGCATACATTGATTCCATCACAAATGGATGAAATATAATCAAAAGAAAAACAAAAATGTTTTTACACAGGGGGCAAGGTCCACCCCCTGCATGACCTGTGTGGGAGGCTGTGCCAACCAGACCCTCTGCTAATTATATATAGCAACTCTGAGATTGCAAAACAGTGTGGAAATGGCAAAATCCCACTCCACACTCTGCATGTATCCCACAAAATAAATGCCAATATCCTGCAATGAACTGGCAGTTTGACAATACAATCCTCTTAGCTAAAAGTTTGATTCCACAAACATTTGCTCAGATACACTGAACCCATAAAAATATATATAGATATATATATATATATATATATATATATATATATATATATATATATATATATAAAATCCACTTCTGGCCATCGAAATTTCAAAACATCGAAGTTCTGATCATCGAGACCAGAACATCAAAGTTTGAAACACTGAAGGTTACAAATGTAACCAAAAAAAAAAAAAAAAAAAAAAAAAGAAAAAGAAATTTTACTGCACTACAGGGGGGTAAAGGGAAATCTCCCATTTAGCGCTATATGCAGAAGCGCTAAATGGGAGATTTTCCGTGCCCTGCAAAAACACAAACATTCTCCCACTTACACTTACCTTTTTCTTCCCCTTCAAACCTTCGATGTTTTAAAACTCGATGTTCTTGTCTCGATGATCTGAACTTTGATGTTTTAAATGTTCGATGGTTTGAAGGGGAACTATATATATATATGTATGTGTGTATGTAGGAATGTGCTTTCACTTTGAAAAAAATGCACACACACACACACACACACACACACACACACACACACACACACACACACTCACAGACACACACACATTTCAAACACCTTCACACACAGTGACAGTACATTTGGGACTAGTTCAATGGATTGCATAGAAACCAAACTGTGTTGGTGGAAGTAAATGAAGGAAAAACTTAAAAAACACAAAACCTTGGGCTGACCATGACATAGGTCACTAGTTACTGGTATGCAAAATCAAGTTAAAACTGAAAAAGTGTTAGATGACCAATTATTTAGTAAAGTATGATCTTCAAAATATACCACTGGAGTTCTAAGAATCTGCAAAATCAGTGTAATGTGTTAGATGCAAATGGCATAGTGCTAGGAGAGCTAAAAGAAAACATCTAGAAAGTTATATTTGAAGA
Organism: Protopterus annectens; assembly: GCF_019279795.1. Taxonomy (NCBI): domain Eukaryota; kingdom Metazoa; phylum Chordata; order Ceratodontiformes; family Protopteridae; genus Protopterus; species Protopterus annectens. The sequence continues at coordinate 634,485,795 of NC_056744.1, read as the reverse complement.
AAGTGAAAAATCCCTACAAAAAGTGGAAAAGCAAAAATGACCAAAATGGTTGGTTTGTGAGACTATAAATATTGTTCAGAAATACAGAAAAGTGACATCTCGAGGAAAATGAGAGGAAGTTGCAGGCCTTATTCCAATATTACCAATATTCCATAAGACAAGACAAAAAGAAGTACTGCAATGATGATGGGTATGTGATAGAAAATGCAAAAGAAGAATAAGATCACTTATTTTAAAACTGAGAGAGCTAAAGAGAACATTCTAACCTTGAACTAGAGTGTTAAAAGATGCTTAAGGATATATGTTAAAAGATACTGTAAAACCTAAGAATAAGTGGCTCTAACACATCAACAACCATTTTAACCTCTAACTTATAATCAAGAACCATGGTGATAAAAGAAGAGGAAGAAGTAAAACTGAAAGCTTTATCAGTACAAAAAACAAAGGGAATTGATGTCATCCTTACTGAAGATTTATAGCACTTGGGTGTAGCTGTTCCAATAGTCAGGAGGATTTAATATGAAATTTAGAAGACAACATTATGACCAACTAATGGGTAAATAACTCTGTGTTTATACCAGTTTTGAAGAAAAGCGATCCTACTGGTTGTGGAAATTATCGATCGCTCTGATCCTATATGCCAGCACGATGCTGTCTATAGATGTTTTTATAAGGTCTATGTTTGGCTATCAAAAACACAAGCCCTCGAACCGCTAAATATCATATGTAAAACATTGATACAGAACATTACTGAACATGTTTTACTTCAAAAATAAATTCATCAAATGGCCATAGTTGGCCAACATCACAAACTCGACCAAACAAAGTGGGGGCTTCACACCCCACACCCCCCAACTATATATACTAACTCCAATATTGCACTGCAGTGGGGAATATGGCAAATTTAAAAGGTTTCCTTCACTTACCTTATGCATCGCATTACTTCCTGGTTGTTGGCCAACTATGGCCATTTGATGAGTTTATTTTCTAAGTTATACATGTTTAGTAATGTTCCATATCAATGTTTTACATATGATATTTAGCCGTTCAAGGGTTTGTGTTTTTGATAGCCGAACATAGACCAATATTTATATGTATGCGTGTGTGTGTGTGTGTGTGTGTGTGTGTGTGTGTGTGTGTGTGTGTGTGTGTGTGTGTGTGTGTTTGTGTGTGTGTGTTCACTGTGAAGATTTAGAACCATATTTAGAGCAAAAATCACCAGAAATGCAAGCATAATTCAGGAAAAGCAAGGAGCAAGAAACATTATCATGGGTGTGAGATGGTTCCTTAATAAGACAAAATAATATGAAAAGGTAATGTTAGGACTGTGTGCATGTGTGTTTGTAAGGGGCTGCATATGTGTGTGCATGTGTGAATATGTGTCTTCCTGTGAGATAGCAGTAAGCAGGGTAAGTTAGTGGGTAGATTAGGTGTGTGTGTGTGTGTGTGTGTGTGTGTGTGTGTGTGTGTGTGTGTGTGTGTGTGTGTGTGTGTGTGTGTTCATAGGTTCATAGGTTGGTACTAGGCTATCAGCCCTAGGGCCTATACAAGCCTAGCCATAACAATTCCCTGGATATTTCTTCCCACAATATTTACTTCCCTGGACCCCTGTCTAGCAGATCGACTGACGTGATCCCCGGGGTGAATTTCCTACCTCCAATCCAATCGTCAAGGTTCCTTTTGAAGAGGACATTTTGACATGTATGTGCAGTCTATTCCAGAGTACAGAGAGTCTCTGGGTCAGGAATCAATCCCTCCAGCATGTTTTGTTCATTGTGATAACAAGGTTTAGATCCTTGGAGCATGTGGCTCTGAGGGATTGGGATTTCTTTAAGTGAAGCATGTCCAACAGCTCTGGGTTTGACATGGCCTTGTATGTTAAGCAGAGATCGCCTCTGAGTAGATGATATACCACAGAGTATAGCTGGAGTTTTTTTAGACGTTCACCATAGGGCATCTGCTTTAGGCCTGTGATTCTTTTAGTGAGGTATTTCTGCAGCCTTTCCAGGTGTTGCAGATGTCTTGTGAGGTACATACCAAATGGGGCGTTGTACTCTACAATGGGTCTAATGAGGGATGAGTACAGTGGGACAATGACCTTCTTTTTTCTGGATGAAAATCCCTTAGTGATGAGGTGTGCCACATAGAAGGATTTCCAGACTGTTGTGGTGATGTGGTTATCGAAGGTGAGACCACTCTCCACCTGTGTCCCCAAGTCTCTCATCACACTTTCAGTGTTTAGTGTACTGCCACCTATGTGGTAATTCATGGGTACATGGTTTTTCCAAAAGGGGATAGCTATACATTTCTTGGCATTAAGCTTGAGACCATGGCTCTGGCACCAAGCATCTGTTTCTGTAAGGCCCTTTTGTAGAATATCCACATCATTTGGGGATTCAATAATGGCTCCCAGTTTGCAGTCATCTGCAAACTTTGTTAGCCAGAGTCCCTTAGCGTTGGCCTGTACTTCAGAGAAGTAGATGCCAAACAAGAGCGGTCCCAGGACTGAACCCTGAGGTACTCCAATTGTCACTTGTTTGGAGCTGGATTTGGAGTCGACTACGTTTACAGTCTGGGTTCTGTCAGTAAGCCAGTTGACAACTCATCAAGTGACATAGGGATTTATGCCCAGCTTAGTGAGTTTATCTATGATTCCAGAGTGGGGGATGGTGTTGAAGGCCTTGGCGAGGTACAGATAGGCCTTTTGGACTGCCTTACCCTTGTCCACAGCTCTGGAGACTGATTTGAAGAAGTCAATCAGGTTCAGGAAACAAAATTGGTCCTTCACAAACCCAGACTGTGTGGGGTCCAGTGTTTGAAGGTTGCCAATGTCTTGTTTATAAGTTCCATGACAATGCATTTCATGCCCTTGCAGATCAGGCTCATCAGACTGATGCGATGGTAGTTTCCAGGATCCAAGGTGGATCCCCCCTTCTGGAGTGGGATAACTGTAGCTGTGTGCCACTCAGTGGGCACGAAGCCTGGGGTGAGGATATGATTAAACATGACACTTAGGTGAGGTGCCAGTTCATTTTGTAGTTCATGTAGTACACAGCCTGGGATGTCATCTGGTCCAATGGATGCTGTATTCCTAGCTTTGGAGAGTGCAGTTTCTACCTGTGTGGCCATGATTAGGGGGGTGAAGTTGGCACTAAACTGATCTGCAGGATATTAGCAATATCCTTGGTATCAGTATATTTAATGCCATTCTGTTGTATCTCAGTGCAGATCTAAGCATTGCCATATAGATTCTTGACATAACTATAGAATGCCTTGTAGTTGTCTTTGGAATCTTTGGCAATTTTATCTTTGTAACTAGCTTTGGAGGATTTTATGAGGGATCTCAGCTTCTTACTGAGGCTGGTAAGGGAGTTTTTTGCCTCCTGGGATTTTCCTCTTTTCTGCAACAGTTTCTTCCTTCTGTTGTATAGTTTGTTTATGGCAGGGGACCACCAGATTGGCTTCTTTTTGTTGGAGGAGAGCATCTTGGTTCTATTTGGGATGGCACGATTCATGCATGAGTGGATGTGTTCGTACAGTGCCTTAGTGTAGGATTCAGCAGTTGAACTTTCAGTTCCCATCTGCATGGGTGTCATGAAGTTTGTCACTTCTGACTTGAGTAGCATGAAGTTGGCTTTGGAGAAGTTTTTTATGGAGGTTTTCTTACTGGGGGGTGGGGGTGGGATGTGGCTGTCAAGGGTAATTAGCTTATGGTCAGACCTGACCAATGATGGGGTGACCACTGGTGTGGAGCATCTGTTTCCCATGTTGGTAATGACCAGGTCTAGGATATTGGAGCCCCTGGTGGGACAATGGATTAGTTGATCCAGGGCATTGGAATTTATGAATTCCAAGAACCGGTGGGAAAAGATGTTGGTACCCGAGTAGTTTTCCCAGTTAATGGCAGGGTAGTTGAAATCACCCAGTATTGGGGTGTTTGGTTGTATCTTAATATTTTCCAGTATGTTTAGAAAGGTGTAGTGAAAATCTTGGAGCATGGTGGGGGATCTGTAGCAAGCTACAATTTGGACTGCAGTCTTACCTAGTGTTAGTTTCACCTGGAGAATTTCAGATGCATTGTGTTGGGAACTAGGCTGGAGGTGTGAATATCCCTAGTGAATATGGACACTCCTCCACCTTTAGTGTTTGGGTCTTGGTTTGGTGGCCAAAAAATGTAGTAAGAGGTGTAGCCTGGTATTGCAGGGGTGCTCTCTGGAGCCTTGAATCAGGTCTCAGTTACTGCACAGATATCAATGTTCTCCATTTTTAGGAGTGCCTCAAGAGAGTGCATTTTGACGTTTAGGCTTCTAGCATTGAGTAGCATTACCTTCAGATTTTGCATGCTTGTATCTGTTACGGTGGTGGTTTTATCCTTTGAACCTTGCCTAAAAAAGGCACTATAGGGGTGGTAAGAGCTTTAGCCAGTAACCTAAA
>NC_056744.1:634461361-634476361 GCF_019279795.1 Protopterus annectens | reverse complement strand
CACTTTTTCCATAATCACACTTTCATACCTCAAAAACATGCTCTGTAGTTTCTAGAGATTTACAAATAAACACAATCTTTGAGGTATAGTTTTGTATAATATATTACCCTTTACTGGAAATGCATTTATTCCAAAACTCCACAAAAATCTTGACACTCAAACAAATTACTTAATCCATTTCTTCTTTCTTTCATATCTTTAATAACCTCAATATTTAATTCTCCCCAAGGATTCAACCCATAACTTCTACTCATAAAGTCATTTTATCATGCTTTCCTAGACATTTTTAAATTTTTAACTTCAAAATATCATATTCTTATTTTATTCTGATATTTAGTTATCTCTTTAGTCTCAAAATGCCTTTTCCTCTTCAATCTCCTTTCCCTACTACCCGCCCATATTTTGCATCAGAAATCAAATATACAATTCTATTATATTTACTATCTTTATCAACTAGCATGTTATATTAACTCACTGATGTTGCATACAAAATTGGACTGATTAAACCTAAAGCCCCTTCATCCCATCCCATATACAAAATCTCACACTTCACAAGATGTATCATAGAACCCCGAAAACAGGAAAACACTACTTGTACCAATATTTTTTCTTTTACAATAGGAATCATATAAACCCTCACCAAATAACAAATATTATCTAAAATAACTGAATTAATCATATAAACCTCCATAACCTCCCTTTTTCCCCAACCTTAAATGTAACAAACTTAACTTATTCATGGAAAAATAAACACCTTCTATATTGCCTTCTTTCTCTATCCTATAACTTGTTTCTTTACAAAGTTCTAACACTACTTCCACTGTACACTTAATAACATGTCTCATTATCTTTCCCATCCATCTTTTATCCATAACTATTATGATTTTATCTTCTACAAATGACATAAAACTGGGAATGCAAACATTGTCCATAACAAAATATCTGCTTTCTAACATATTTTACCTATTTTTACTCCGACCATAACATAATAATCATAGAAAATAACCCACTCATGGGGCAACATTGTCTTGTACTGCTGTTCATATATAATACAGAACTTAACCATCCATTTACCAAATTCCCAGCCTTAATGTCATTATAAACAGACTGTAACACACTCAAAATGTTCCCTCACAAACAATGGTATTTCATTATATTTCATAAATACTTGTGATCCATATAATCAAAAGCTTTTCTAACATCCCCCACTAACAATCTTACATCTCTTAACCTACATAAAATATTCTCCACTATTTATCTTACTAACACCCATAATTCCTGACTACATCTTCCTTTAATAGAAAAAGTACTCTCAACAAAAACTTCATGGAAAACTTTAATAAACCTAATATGCAATGCCTTCATAAAAATTGTATAATTCTTATTATTTAAAGTAATATGTCTCTTTTTCAAAATAAATGTAATAGGTCCCTCACATACTTCATCCATCACTATACCGTCCTCTAACCTCTCATTAAACACATAAACTTTAATATACCTCATAGTCCATACTATCATAACCAAATACAGAATCTACCTCAATCATATTCAGCACCATATTCAACTCTTCCAAAGGAACTTTCCTCATTAAACTTTTAATAGCTTTATCAGAAAACCTCTCAACCCTCCAACTCACATTTTCGACACTCTTTCTTTCCTTTCCTTTCTCATATAGAGTCCTAACACATAGTTTCACATTATGCATCATACTTTTGATAATACATAACCAGTCATTCTTCATGTTTTATTTCCTTCATAATACTTAAATTATTTTAACCATTTTTGCCAAAAAGGAGAAGCTTCCTCTTTTTACCTTTTAAATATCACTGGTTATGTAATAGACTGTCAGTTTTATTTTTATTTTCAACAAAAAGATTTTAAAAAATCTGATGAGAATTAATTTCTAGATTATTCAACATCTAATTATAAATATTAAAATAAAGTTCATTATCACTTTTCCTTTTCTCCAGTTCCAACTTTAAAAAAAAGTTATTTCCTTTAAATACAATCTGCATTCAGAACAGGACGAATAAAATTCCCTCACCCAACATCATCTTATAACTGACCAATTTCACTTTATAATGCACCCTGATCAAGAAACGTTGAAATAAATCTCTTAATTTTTTTTACCATCAAATATTACATCTGTATCTTTACCGCATTCTACCCAAATAGCTCTACAGTCAGAAAAAATTTGGAATAGCTCCATCCTTTACCTCAATCAGTGAAACTGACAACATAAAAAAATTAATTTTAATATACTTATCACCTGTTTTATATGTCCACACATTATTTGATCACACTTTTAACCTTTCGTAGCTAATAACTTCCTTTAACTTTACTATAATGATTCACTTCTTTCTCCTACACTTTCTTAACCCACAATTTAAATCCTCCATAATAATTATGTTCATATTAATAATTAAATATGGCTTTATCATATCAAGCAGTCCCTCTCTTTATTTCATTGTTTTTTTCCTACACAAGTCAATGATTTGGCTTTTGTAGTAAACCATAAAGGAAAAATCAAATTGTCCCACATATAACATCCATTAATACCTTCTTATTTCTTACTTTATATCCTTACAGTATATATCTTTTCTTTATAATATTTAAAGTGCCTGTTAATTTTCAAGCAGTTTCAGTATATAATTTGTTGTACGTTCTTTAAAAAACAGTTTGTTTTGCCCTGTAAATGACTTCTTTCTCATTTTGCAGACTCAGTACTTAATGCCTTTTCCATGACTTATGACCACAACAATTCAGACTCCTCACCATGATCACCTTTGTTAAATAACTTCACAAGCTCTGTATCAGGAAGCCCTCCCAACAAAATTTCAATCACCTCAGTCTCATTATTTAACACAGCTTTAAATTTAGCTAAATGCTGACTATTTGTATTTTCCAAGAATTGCTCTATGTCCTCCTATCAAATAGACAATCTACCATTTACTGCTTCACAATCAACTTCAGAAGCTCCTCCTCCTTCTCTTCCATCATTTATAAAACTTTTCCTGTTCACCTCCACTCCAACACCAGAAGCAGGAAATGTATCCTCACTCTCATGAATGAGTAGTATTTATTTGTATACATATATACAATTCATATTTTTTACATATTTACATATTTACAATATGTACATATTATAACATCAAGCAATACATTAACATTCCTATTTTAAGTATCCCCCCACTCTTTAACCCACAACCAAAACCATATTTTGTCCAGTATTTTTGTCAAAGTCCATTTTCCATCGTATTTGATTTCATTAAGTCTTTTATTCCATATGAACCATGTTACATGAAATATGATTTTGTCCATTTTCTTGGCTTCATTCTGGGATCTAGTCCCATAAAACCCATACTGTAGCATGTCCATGTTTAACATTTCAAAATTTAAAAAGGTTTTAATCAAATCATGTTTACATACTTTTTTTCCACACTTTTTGAATTCTCTCACATTAAAAAAGCATGTTCTGTAGATTCCAATTATTTACATTTATTACATATTCTATCCTGTTTTCTCATATATGGCATATTTGCCCCCACTGGTAATTTTCCTATGGACAACCTCCACAAAAAAAAAAATCATTGTAGCCTTAATTTTTTTTATACTTTTTTCGAATCTCGTCATTATTGGTTTCTTCTTATCTGTTTCTAACTTTTTTCCATGGATCCACCAAATAAAAGGATCTCATAATGTTAACATACCTCATTTATATTCTTTTTAATCACATTATTTTTTTAATGTCCAAATTTCAATTTTGCTGTAAAATTCTTTCATTTTTCATTAAAACACTTTTACTTCTTTTTCATTGCCATTTCTTCCCAAATGTCTCTATATTTACAATGCATTATTGTTTCTATCAAACCATTGTTATTTTTCATTATTCCTTTTAGTACTTTATGCATACTTAAAGAGGCTGCATGCACAATTGGATTAATCAACCCCATTCCTCCTTGTTCTTCTTTCATATACAAAATTCCCCTATTAACAGGGTTCAGTCTTGACCCCCAAATAAATGAAAAAAATTCTGTATAACTTATTTTCCATGTTTCATTAGCATCATGTAAACATTTGCTATATAAGCTATTTTATCTATTGTTATTGTGTTTATTCAATGTGCTTTCTTTTTGTATGAAAACCTATAATGATTAATGTCATTAATAATTTTGTCCCATTGTTTATGTCTGTATTCTGTGCTTCCAAATACTATTCCTAAAATATCTATACTCTTCTCATTATATTCCACACCTCCTATAATACCTTCATACCAAAATCCTTTACTTTTCCCTTTATGTATACTTAAACCAATTTCCTTCAACTGTGCATTATTTTTCCATTATTTTTTTTCCATCCAGGCTTTATAGGTTCATAGCTTGGTACTAGGATATCAGCCCTAGGGCCTATACAAGCTTAGCCATAACAATTCCCTGGCTATTTCTTCCCACACTATTTACTTCCCTGGACCCCTGGCTAGCAGGTTGACTGACATTATCCCTGGGGTGAATTTCCTTTCTCCCATCCAATCGTCAAGGTTCCTTTTGAAGAGGGCCAAAGAGGCACTCTGCTTGATATGTATGGGTAGTCTATTCCAGAATCTGGGGAGTCTCTGGGTCAGGAAGTGTGGAATCAGCATGTTTTGTTTATTGTGATGACAAGGTTTAGATCCCTGGGGCATGTGGCTCTGAGAGATTGGGATTTCTTTAAGTGTAGCATGTCCAACAGCTCTGGGTTTGACATGGCCTTGTATGTTAAGCAGAGATCGCCTCTGAGTAGACGATATGCGACAGAGTGTAGCTGGAGTTTTTTACAGTGGTCAGCATAGGGCAACTGCTTTAGGCCTGTGATTCTTTTAGTGAGATATTTCTGCAGCCTTTCCAGTTGTTGTAGATGTCTTGAGAGGTACATACCAAATGGGGCATTGTATTCTATAATGGGTCTAATGAGGGATGAGTACAGTGGGACAATGACCTCCTTTTTTCTGAATAAAAAGCCCTTAGTGATGAGGTGTGCCACATAGAAGGATTTCCTGACTGTTGTGGTGATGTGGTTATCGAAAGTGAGACCACTGTCCACCTGTGTCCCTAAGTCTCTTATCACACTTTTGGTGTTTAGTGTACTGCCACCTATGTTGTAATTCATGGTACATGTTTTTTTCCCAAAGGGGATAACTATATATTTTTTGGCATTAAGCTTGAGCCCATGGCTCTGGCACCAAGCATCTGTTTCTGTAAGGCCCTTTTGTAGAATATCCACATCATTTGGGGATTCAATAATGCCTCCCAGTTTGCAGTCATCTGTGAACTTTGTTAGCCAGAGTCCCTTAGTGTTGGCCTGTACTTCAGAGAAGTAGATGCCAAACAAGAGCGGTCCCAGGACTGAACCCTGCGGTACTCCACTTGTCACTTTTTTGGAGCTGGATTTTGAGTCGGCTACTTTTACAATGTAGGTTCTGTCAGTAAGCCAGTTGGCAACCCATTAGGTGATGTAGGGATTAATGCCCAGCTTAGTACGTTTATCTATTATTCCAGAGTGGGGGATGGTGTCAAAGGCCTTGGTGAGGTCTAGATAGGCTGTGTGGACCACCTTACCCTTGTCCATGGCTCTGGAGACTGATTCGAAGAAGTCAATCAGGTTCAGGAGACAGGATCAGCCCTTCATGAACCCAAACTGGGTGGGGTCCAGTGTTTGAAGGTTTCCAATGTCTTTGTTTATAAGTTCCATGATAATATGCTCCATGTCCTTGCAGATAAGGCTCGTCAGACTGATGGGACAGTAGTTTCCGGGATCCAAGGTGGATCCCCCCTTGTGGAGTGGGATAACTGTAGCTCTGTGCCACTCAGTGGGCACAAAACCTGAGGTGAGGCTATGATTAAACATGACACTTAGGTGAGGTGCCAGTTCATATTGTAGTTCATATAGTACACAGCCTTGGATGTCTTCTGGTCCCATGGATGCTGTATTCTTAGCTTTGGAGAGTGTGTTTTTTACCTGTGTGGCCATTATTACCGGAATTTGGCAATCTTCTGGTATTGAGATTGGCAGTTTAGGGGGTGAGGGGGGGTGAAGTTGGTACTGAATCGATCTGCCAGGATATTGGCAATATCCTTGGGATCAGTATATTTAATGCCATTCTGTTTTAGCTCAGAGCAGATATGAGCATTTCCATTTAGATTCTTGACATAGTTATAGAGTGCCTTGTAGTTGTCTTTGGAATCTTTGGCAATTTTATTTTCGTAACTAGCTTTGGAGGATTTTATGAGGGATCTCAGTTTCTTACTGAGGCACGTAATGGAGTTTTTTGCATCCTGGTATTTTTCCTCTGTTCTGCAACAGTTTCTTCCTTTTGTTGTAAAGTTTGTTTATGGCAGGGGACCACCAGACTGGCTTCCATTTTTTAGAGGAGAGCATCTTGGTTCTATTTGGGATAGCACGATTTATGCATGAGTGGATGTGCTCGTACAGTGCCTTAGTGTAGGATTCAGCAGTCAAACTTTCAGTTCCCATCTGCATGGGTGTCATGAGGTTTGTCACTTCTGACTTGAGTAGCATGAAGTTGGCTTTGGAGAAGTTTTTTATGGAGGTTTCCTTACTTGGGGGTGGGGGTGGGATGTGGATGTTAAGGGTGATTAGCTTATGGTCAGACCTGACTAACGAGGGGGTGACCATAGGTGTGGCACATCAATTTCCCATGTTGGTAATGACCAGGTCTAGGATATTGGAGCCCCTGGTGGGACAATGGATTAGTTGATCCAGGGCATTGGAATTTATGAATTCCAAGAACCATTGGGTAAAGGTGTTGGTACACGAGTAGTTTTCCCAGTTAATGGCAGGGTATTTAAAATCACCCAGTATTAGGGTGTTTGGTTCTATCTTAATATTTTCCAGTATGTTTAGAAAGGTGTAGTGAGAATCTTGGGGCATGGTGGGGGATCTGTAGCAAGCTACAATTTAGATTGCAGTCTTACCTAGTGTTAGTTGCACCTGCTATTAGTACAATATCATCAGTGTAAGTATACATTATTGGTAAATGTATTTCATCTATTATTCTATATTCTTCCTTATTTGATGTTTTAATTTCCATTACTACTGTGTTCATGATTATAGCAAAAAAAAAAAACATACTGCTTGCAAGACATTCTTGTTTTATACCACACTCTATTTTCAGATTATCCACAATCCAACCATTTACATTCAATCTTACATAATTCTTTTCCTATGTTGATTTAATTACTTATAAAATGTTTTCACTTGTTATATTCTTGAAAAATACCCTTAATGTTTTATACTGAATATTATTATATGCCTTATTAAAACACCCTATCATGATTTTTGTTTTTGCTTTTTTATTAATATCATCAATTACTTCCATTATCATGACAATATATCTTGACTCCTCTTTCCTTTTCTCCCAAATTATGATCAAGTAGTCTATTCTCATGAATATTTTGTAGTCTTTATTATTCAATGTAATTAGTCTCCAATTTGTATTTCATCTTTATCTCTTTTCTTTAATGTAAATTGTATCACTCATGCCTGTACAAATTTCTTTAAACTTAATTCCTTTTTCTAGTCACTCATTCATTACTTCTCTAAACACCATTTTTGCCAGTCATATACATACTATATTTAGTTCCATCTAGTCCTGTAGCTGAATAAACATTATCTTTCAAGATTTCATTCAACTCATTTATATCAAATTTTCTCCCTAAATATTCATTATCTTCCTTGTTGAATTTTCCCTATTGTAAATTTGTACTATGTTAACTTCTTTTTTACTATGTAATCTAATGCAGATTCTTTAATAATTTCATATATTTATTCATGTTTTAACTTGTTTTCCTTATTTACTTTTTAATTCTCTCATTATTATTTCCTTCTTTTATTATCTTACATAATTATGGTGCTAATTTTTCTTTTTTTCTTGTAAATAATATATTTGCTTATATAATAACTTATTAAGCTTATCCTGATTTCTTCTATATAATTGTTTTTTTTTCTTTTTCTTCTCTATTAGATCTTTAAATATTTTTGACTTAATATTTTGTATTCCTTTTTTTCTTTTTTCTTTTCTTTTCTATGCATTCTAAAAGTACTTTTTGTATTTCCAATTGTCCAATTTTCATAAAAATCTCTCATACCAATATATTGTTGCCATAATTCTATAACTTTTTTCTTTCTTCTGATTCCATCTCTTTTTCATTTACTCTTTTTATACCTTTTCCTATTTTAATATACTCCACATTTTCATGAATTCTGATCCAAATTGTCACACAGTCAGAAAACCCAGCATATTTAAATATTTTTTGTGTAATTTTTAGATCCTCTGTTGTCAAAAAATAATCAACTGCCATCTTAGTTTCATTCCTTTTATGTCTAGTGTTTATTTTCCCATATGTTTAAATTTCCACTTTTCATAATTTCAGCAATCATTTTAACATCACAACTATTCATTTTATTTCTCAAATTACAATTAAAATCACCTGTCATTATTATATACATGTTAATACAGACACAATTATGTATATTTTAAACATTGTTATTTTTCGTCACATATGCATATAAAGCTATTAGTCTCTATAAATATTTTTCCATCTTATATCCACTAGTGTTATTCAGCCCTGTTCTACTATTGTAATATCTAATATTTTTATATTTTCTTGGCATAGTATACATATACCTGAGCATGTTTATTTGTCTATGTTCCAAATATCAGTACCATTCCAATTTTTTTCTGTTTGCACCCTTTCTTTTTCTGTTAATATTCTAATATCTTCTAATACTATTACTTGAGCATCTACTGCAGCACACCATTGTAAAATATTAATTATTCTTTTAACATTCTTCTTACTGTTCTCATTCAAAGCTAATATTTTCAGCTTTATAGAACAAGTATTAGAATAATCTTTTTATCCCTTACCTTTCTTATTCTCTCTTACCGTTATATTTTTCAACTTTCTTTTTCTTTCCCTAACTCTCTTTCCTATTGAATTTCTCATGCCTTTTACTATATGCCACTCTGACTCTTCTTCACTTATTTCATCTTTATCTCTTTTTTTTCTTTCTCTTTCCTTTAAATTTAAATACCACTTCTATGTTTTCCTTGTTGTGTTGTGTGTCTTTGTATAACATTCTTTTCTAACTTTTTTCTTGTATAATTTCATTTTCATTTTCTTTTTCATTTTTTTTGTATTTCTACCTCACATTCTAACCATGAATGTTACCACATTTCTTACATTTCACTTCATATTTCTTTGCATTATGGCCTGTCTGACCACAAAAATAGCATCTTGTCACATTCAATGGCTGTCCTCTGGACCCCACAAAACCTCTATTTCCATGCACATTAATAATACTAGGTATGTGTATCACATTGTCATTTTCCATTTTTTAAATTATTCCACATTCTCTGCCCCCCAGTCCATAATCCTCTTTCATCATAGAGTTTAGTACTGTCCACCAGTTCTTTACATATTGTCAACAAATATTCTCTCAGTTCTTTTTCTCCCACTTCAGTTCTAAACTGAATCAAGATTGTTTTTTTTTTCCTGAAAAAGGCTTGCACAACATGTTATGACTATGGAAAGTCTGCTTTCTTTTTTCATTGGCCCCCAAAAGTTTTCCATATCATGGCCAGTTTCAAAAACAAGTCAAAAAAGTGTATTTGCTAATTAAAATGAAAGTTCTTACAGCTTTTACTCCCAGAGGTGCAATAATCTTGCCTCATATATCATATCTGTCCAGGCATTTTTCTTTTTTACTGCTCACCTAAACAGCATATGTTTTCTTTACTTCCTTCATCTCTATCTTCTCCTTAACATCTTCTTCCACTGTGTGAGCATAGGAAATTTTTTCTGGAACCTTCTCTGGCTCTTTTTCCTTCTCTCTCTTCTATTTTTCCATAATATCACTCCAGGATACAGCAGTTCTACGTTCTGGTTCACTTTGGTTAATTAATTGCTCCAGATACTCATCCCACAATCCTTCCCAACTGGAGGGTAGAAATAACACATTTTTTTGCTTTTCTGCCAATTCAAACAGGTTTTTCTGGAAAATTTCTTCTGAATCCATCCCCACCACTGCATTTAGTTCCATCTCCTTCCTGATCTCTCCTATCATTAGCAAACAACATGTTTTCTGCTCCCACTTCACCTGAAAACATTTCTGGTAGTGATTCTACCATTTTTCCTTAATTTTCAATGCATTTAACTTCCAAATTGCCTTGGGTCTCAACAGCCATTTTTCTCTCTGTTTCTCCTGGCTGCCTCAGCACCTGGACAGGAAACAGGAAGTCAGGATGTGTAACATCCAATCTCTTCCCCCTACTGCAAAGAGTAGGGGAAGTTCCCCAATGGCTAGGCCAAAGCTGCATTAATTGTACAGATACCACCTCTGCTCCCCACTGAAGATGCTAGCCTAGTGAGACTGACCTGGTCAACAAAATGATAAAGATACATAAATAAATAAATAAATAAGAATTAAGTTAATTCAGTAAGTCTATCAGAAAAGTAACAATCCTCCATATAAAATAAATGTACAGGTCATAAAAGAAAGTAAAAATAACTTGGATTCTGAAAAAAATGACATATAAACAAGGAAACCAAATAGCACTACCAAATAGCACTTACGTAATATATATATATATATATATATATATATATATATATATATATATATATATATATCAATAAATAAATAAATAAGAAGCCAGATAATAATGTCAATGAAAGTCTAGGGGTCTGAAGTGGTGCTCAGGAAACAAAGGCTATAATAAGGAAAACATAAATCAGACAAGAAAAGAAATAAAATATTTCATAAACAAATTTAAATGAAATAAAATGGGTGGGAAAAAAGAAGGAAAAACAAAAATGAAGGGCAATTACTGAATGCTTCTCATCAGCATTTATAAAATAAATGAATACAAGTTTACAAATATGTCTATGACAAGCTCATAAGCTAATGTGGTTTGTCATACTATTTTAAAGAAGAAGAACCTTGAAATAATCTTCAAAAATTAAATGATTGACAAAGGTATGAAACCTGATGGGTGTCATTGTACAATATTTAAACAGTTATGAGGGCAACTCTTAATACCATGAGCTTACCCTTTTTCTAAGATTAGGAGAGTAATTTAAAATATCCTGGAAATGGACTGATTTTACTCCTCTTCAAAACACTGCATGCAAGAGTAAGAGCAAAATTCTCCTTGTTGACAATGGTCTCATATACTATCCCACCCCCGTACAGATAAAAAAATCATCAGTGTTTCAGACTTTAACCCATACCATTTGCTGTATTAACTTTACTAATTAAAAATGTACCGTTGTAGCATTTTCAGCTATTTCCAAAACAATTATATATCTCCTTCTTCCTCAGCTAACTATTGCTGTCCTTCCAATAATTAATACCATCCCCAATATCCATTTTCTCCTTGAAAAACAAAATGTTTTCTTTTTGTAAGAGAAGAGTCTGAAGAAGCCTATTTTGAGAGATTTATTACAGGACTAACTAGCAGGTGTCCCAGTTCCTCTTTTTCATTGTATGCACTACAGACATGTTTCTAAAAGAGGAGTAGAATGTGAAAACTCTGTTTGCCTTTGAAACGAGATGGCTTCTTGTCTATCTAAATAAAAAGAATTGTGGAAATAAATCAACCTGTTATTTCTCCAGCTGTGGTAGGACACCAAAATTCTATAAATATATATCTATTTTGTCAATGCCCAATACAATGTAAATGTATTAATACATATTAAATGAAAACAACAAACTATAGAAAAGAAAGAAAACTGTACAGTCCATGTCACTTTGGCATTTCCTTTCCAGAGAAACAAAATCTTTAACATGAGATTCATTCAATGTTATATAATTAAAATAATTTCAATAAAATCTCTTTATTCAATTGATACAATAAAACATTTTAAAGAAGCAACATCTAGTTAATGTCCCCCTAAGACTAATTATACCACAGGTTTGATATTTCAAAATATAGTATGTATTGTTGTATAACAGTTTATTCTTAATGTTTAACCCCTATGGCAGTCCATCTTTTTATCAACACAGACACTTATAAATTCTGTACTTTATGCTACCTAACAACTTATCAGCCTTGGTGTTTTTAATGTCTCTTATATGTTCCATAATGATAAAACAGAGACATTTAATTTTACATGTCTAATGCAATAATCATTAGGGAGGATACTTATGTGTAAGCATACAGTAAGCATTTTGTTTTCTGCATTAAGTTTGGACATAATGATTATGAAACACAAGTATAATTCTCTCTTATAAATAATGGTCAAGTCAAAATACCTTGCATACCTCTGCCTCTTCTGATCATGATTTTTCATTTATTGCTAAAATAATGACCAATGGAAGACATTATTGAATTATTCTTATGTTAATGGAATACATTATTGAATTATTCTTATGTTTTAAAATTAAGGATCCAAATTGAAGACATAAATGCATAAATAAGTGCACAATTGATTAGTTAATCTTGAATTCTGTTAATATGTTTTTTTAATAATAAGATAGAAAGGAGGATATGTGGCATTATATTGGTCAAAATAGTATATATTGTTTTAAATAACATCCCTTCTAGTAAATTATTTTTAGCCATGTTGAAATAGCTTATTTACCATATTTGCCCCACCAGTGCATACTCTACTAAAAAATAAATGTTAATTTTTCTATCATTTTTTTCCCTAGAACACAGTTATATTGTAATAAACTAGCTATAGATTAATGGTGAAAATGATTCATTAGAGAGATTACTTTTCCCAACCAGATTTTTAGGGTAGATCAGTTTCCCAAAGCAGAACATTATTAGTAGAAGTTTCATTCCTAAACAACTTATGTTTTCTAATATCATTATTAATATAGTTATATCAAAAAACAGAGATTCCTGTATGACTATTAGTGTGCTTAAATATATGGTCAATACATACATTAATGTATTAATTCCCTAAGGTTCCCCTTTAAACATAAAAATCTGATAATCAGTAAAGTGATAATATTTAATAATTTATTTAATTTAAAAATATACAAATATCCTCCTTTTCTAAGATATTTCTGCTCCCTACACGTTTATATTCTTAGTAATTAATATATATCATAACACTGTCATCTTTAACCTAAGAGTACAAATTACACTCATAAATAAATCATTCTTCCTATATGTTGCCATAAAGAAATATGATACAATAAATGGCATACATATAAAATCATACTGAGATTTTCTGTTTGGCATCCAAAATAAATTTGCACAAAATATTATCAGTATGAACTAAGACATTATAATCTTCAGCACTCATGAACACATATTAGTAAGGCAAAAATGTACAGGTAAATTCACCTCCAACAACAACAAACATACTTTGGTGGAATTATAAAATTCATAAGATATACTACAGAAAAAATAAGTACTACTTATCTAACAAGTTTTCCCTAGCCATAAAAACAAGTCTATATTAAAGAAACAACATTATTTCCTTACTGATTTTTCTAACAATAAATTCAGCTTGACCTCGAAAACTGCAAACAGTAATAAGGTATACATTAATAACATCAAAAATAAAAAGGGTAAATTTGTCAATATACTAAGTAATCAACAAACACACATATAAAGAAGTGCCAACAACAACAGGTTATTGCTATTGTAATTGTAATAAAATTCTGTGCAGATTTCATAAGGCTTCACATATTTCACAGGCAAACACTAAGGGACTCTGGCTAACAAAGTTCGCAGATGACTGCAAACTGGGAGCCATTACTGAATCCCCAAATGATGTGGATATTCTACAAAAGGGCCTTACAGAAACAGATGCTTGGTGCAAGAGCCATGGGCTCAAGCTCAATGCCAAGAAATGTATAGTTATCCCCTTTGGGAAAAAACATGTACCCATGAATTATCACATAGGTGGCAGTACACTAAACACCGAAATTGTGATAATTGACTTAGGGACACAGGTGAACAGTGGTCTCACCTTCCATAACTAAATCACCACAGCAGTCTGGAAATCCTTCTATGTGGCATACCTCATCACTAAGGGCTTTTCATCCAGAACAAAGGAGGTCATTGTCCCACTGTACTCATCCCTCATTAGACCCATTATAGAATACAATGCCCCATTTGGTATGTACCTCTCAAGACATCTGCAACAACTGGAAAGGCCACAGAAACACCTCACTAAAAGAATCACAGGCCTAAAGCAGATGCCCTATGCTGACCATCTAAAAAACTCCACCTATACTCTGTCACATATCGTCTACTCAGAGGCGATCTCTGCTTAACATACAAGGCCATGTCAAACCCAGAGCTGTTGGACATGCTACACTTAAAGAAATCCCAATCCCTCAGAGACACACCCTCCAGGGATCTAAACCTTGTCATCACAATGAGCAAAAATTGCTGGAGGGATAGGTTCCTGACCCAGAGACTCCCAAGTCTCTGGAATAGACTGCCCGTACATGTCAAGCAGAGTGCCTCTTTGGCCCTCTTCAAAAGGAACCTTGATGACTGGATGGGAGATAGGAAATTCACCTCAGGGATCAAGTCAGTCGCCCTGCTAGACAGGGGTCCAGGGAAGTAAATACTGTGGGAAGAAATAGCCAGGTAATTGTTATGGCTAGGCTTGTATAGGCCCTAGGGCCAATAGCCTAGTACCAACCTATGAACATATGAACCTATAAGCAAAGACATGTCAGAGTACTGTCTACATAATAAGAATCACCTGTTGTGTAGCAACATATACAACAGTTTGTGTCACAGGTAAAATTAAAAAAAATAGAGTTTTGCGAGGACAAGTAACATACCTAGTGATTTCCTGTGTGGAAGTAAGAAATTCTAAGTAAATTAGTTATGCTATGATAAGCAAAATGGTAGCATATGGATATGTCTCTAGTATCCAGTGGTAAAGATACCAGCTCATAGCAGAGCTGATCATTTCGGATCCAACCCATTTCAAACCCATCAGCAAGACCAGCAGTTTTGTAAAA